>NW_027140989.1:2768837-3076486 GCF_036365525.1 Heterodontus francisci | reverse complement strand
CAATCCAGACGTCGATCTGGTCTAAGAGAAAACACTATGTTAGTGCCTTGACCTATCACCCAGACTAGTTTATGTAAATTTGCTGGGTCGAATCCAAATGCATTCACGAGCAGATTTAAAATCTCCTGTCTGATGTTTCTGCCAGTTTTGACGTCCTCCAGTGGAAACATTGCTGTTGTTAAAACTTTGACATGAAGTTTAAAATCTACTGTGATGTAATGACTAGTTATCGACATATAATGGATTTTATTGTAGTCGTCCGTCCACATGTCAGTTGTCTTTCCCACATTCACATCCTTCAGTATGTCAGTAATCTGAGAAATTAGTTATTTTCTCTTTTCTTTGGCCACATCACGACACCTTCTTGAAACTGTACTTGGATTTGGTAACACACTTGATGCTGATACTTGACCGTATGTCGCACCTATATTGATAATCTCTTGTGCTAGCTCAACAAACCCTTCACCAGAGACAGTGTGGAAAGATCGAATATCCTTGCAACAGAAACTCACGCATTTGTCTATAATTTCTGATTTCTTGTGAGTGGGTATGTTTTTTTTTCTTGTCCGTACAAAGGAAGTTAAGTCTGACTGACTTGGCCCTGCTGCGGGTAGAGTACATCCTTTTACAGTGTGCCGCTGCAAAGATGAATTTCCTGTCTTTTTGCTGTGATATTTTAGTAGGAGTTTGCAAGATTTACATTGTACAAATCCACTTGAACTTTTACTATTGCGGAAAACAAAAACATTGAAATGTTCCCACACAGAAGATTTACGTTTTCCAGCTTCAGGACTTTCCACTGCTAAACATTCTCCAGTCGACAGCATTTGTTTTACATCCATAGTGTACTGAAGTGTAAAATCAACTTTGGACACATGTAGTCGGGTTTAATCGTGTTTGGGTCAGGCAGCCAGGCTTTAAGTCAGATTTCTACTTCCAAGTCCTGTTGTTGAAGGGAAAACAAGCAGACACTGTTTAAAATGTGTCCTTATATTTCTCACCCAGTCTTTAAAAAACCGCCGCATCGTTATAGTGAAGCCATTTTTTACTGCTGTTCACTGTCCAATAACAATGAACAGAGAGACTATGGATCTGAACCAGGAACATGCATTACAGTTTGGAGACAGAAAACAGCAATGATTTTCAATGGTGAGTTCTTCTCATTCTGTCTCTCTCACCCTGTCCAGACACTGCCTGAGAAATACCTCTCTCTTCTCCTGACTCACTCCATGTCCCAGGACCAGTACCTGCTAAAGGCCTGCTACTGGACCCGAACCCAACAGGACCTGACGACGTGTGTCGGGTTTGGGTCGATCACTCTTCCGGGTCGAGCTCTTGGGCTCGGTTCGGACAAACACAGTATTAATCGGACTTGAAAGGTTGTTTAAAAAGATGAAGATTGGAGCCACGACGTCAGTGATTGTTTGGTCATGAGTTAAACAGAAACCCATGGAGTTGTGCCACACTGTACCAGTATCTGTATTGCTTAAAATAAACACAGTGATTGCCCAAAGGCTCAGTAAATATCATTATACATTATGTAGACTCCTGCTTTCCAGGTTGAAATACTTGCTGCAAGTTTATCCAGTGAGCAGCTGAGATGCAAAGTGCAGTAATGTTCTGAGTGATTAATTATTACAAAATGATGATAAAATATACTGTATTTGTATTAAAAATATAACCTATTCACTGTCAGGACTTTAGTCTACACACACACACACAGTACCTGACCGAACCACAGCGGACCCGAACCCGACCCTCCCCGACCATCCCTTTTCTTCCCTTCCTGATACTCAGCCTGCAAGAAGCTGCAGCGCATGCGTGATGAGGGCAAAGTGACGGCAACGGCTCACGGCGCAGACTCAATTCCGACCCGGACTCCCAGCTCCGGTCGGTTTTTTAAAATTTCAATACTGACCAGCAGAGAATGACCGAGTGTGTCCGACCCGAACCCGAGTCCGAAAGCCGGAGCCGCAAGCTGGGCCCGAGCCGAGGCGGACACATGTGCTCGGGTCCCGCTCGGGTTGGACTCGGGTATCCAGGCCTCCAGTGCACATTCCACACAGACCCCGACTCCCGCTGAACTTCCCGCTATTCAATGTTAATCTCTGAACACATCTGCAGACTCGCTCCCAAACCTGGTGTTGCTGCTGGACGCAGATGTTGTTTGTTCACTTACCCCGGGACCCGGATGTCTCCATTCGCAGATGATTTGAACAATCTTCCGCTCACTCAATGAATGACGCTCAGAGACAGTGTTGGGTGAGGGGTGCGCATGCGCTCTTCACTTCATTATGACGTCCCAGTGTGCGGAGCTATACTGCGCTTGCGCAGATCTCTGCAACAATTCAGCGTTCAAAACTCAATGGGAACTTTCCCCATTTCACCCTCGTCAATGTGTGAACAATGAAACTGAACATGGGGTTAGGGTGGAGGGAGGGTGGGGAGGGGTGGAGGGAATCTATAACCTAGAAAGCCGGGAGTTTATCCCATTTAGATGTTCAAATTGCCGTCTCTCCCTGCAGGGTGTTTGTTATTATTGAGACCCTCCTCTCAAAACAATCCGACAGAAACATGGGAGGAAGGAGGGAGTCGATGTGTTTGCTGGGACCTTGTAGAATTAATTTCAGTCAGCAATGATTTGTCTAAACGGAGTGAAACCCGCGGTCAATGTGAGTAAGACCGAATGGCGATCTTCATCGTTTCATTATAAACAAGAGACACGGAGCTGCCGCGATTATTCCGGACACACAAACACAGTGACAAAAGAGCTCATCCGAGAGTTTCAGCTCCCGGTTGTTAAATGTCCTCATGTACACAGTCTTTGCTGTGAATTTTCAGGGCTCAGTTGCCGATGTCTAGTCCTGTATCCCCTAAACACTCGGAGCCAGGAGATCCTCACACTCCATTTTGAAAGATTTATGGACAGGAATTTTTCTAAAATTTGGCTGAGTCGATCATAACCTGCTGTTCAATCATAGTATTATTCAAAGAATTAATGAGACATTCTGTTCACTACTTCGGTCTTGAACTCGATTTGAGCAGATCAACAAGTGAAAGGTTCAGCATTTTTCCAGATGTAGCAGACAGAGCTGGATAGAGGGACTCTGGGTTAATCGTGCACACACAGGGCAGTTTGAGTGACCGTCACACAGGGACGGGAAATAGTCTCAATTCCGTTGCCTACTCACCCAACAAGGACAGTTCGGGACTGACTGAACATCCAACTCACTATAATTCAGTGCCGGAGAAAGACAGAGGCTTGTCCACTCCATCTTTCCTTACTGTATCAGGGACATTATGTAAGGGAAAGTTTTCCAGTGCCTCTCACTCGCAGACAGCAACTGACATGTGTTCAGACAGTCAGTGATAGTCTTTCACTTTCCATGAATAAGCGCCTCTCCAAGAACCTGTAAATCCAATACCCCGAAGCAGCTGTTCCACTCAGAACTTGGTCATGGCAGGAGAACCCAGGAGGACAGTGGAAACACTTCAGAGATGTCCTCAAATCATCCCTCATTTGGGAAGATATTGTACATTTCAGGGATATTTGTCAGGAACATGCAAAGGCGAAGTCGAGGCAGCGAAGGCATCACCCACACCTCCAATGCAGTCATTTACCTGACCCTTCCAGCACCACCTGTCCCTGATATGACAGAGTCTGCATATCATGCATTGGACTTATCAGCCATTTCAGAACGCATCAAACTGGAGTGGAGAAAAGTCATCCTTGATCGCGAGGGACTGTCTGAGATGGAAGAGAATAAATATGCCAATATAATGATCAGCAATAATAATGAACTGGATAGGGAGGAGATCGAGAGCAGGGCGATAGAATAGGGAGGGGAAGTGGCCTGTGACGCTTATATAATGTAACACATTGACAGAGATCCTGTTCTATTTGGGTAAAGACATATTCAAGATAGAAAAATGTAAACTACTCTCTCGCTGACATATTGTACCAGAGACAACCTCTCTATTATTTCCAAACTCAAAACAGGGCCAGATTATGAACAAATACTGTATTTCTCACTGAACCACTTTTACCTGTTGGACTCTCTGCAGATTCGCAGGACAAGGCCATTCAGATATATTTTCAGTCACTGAGAGATTCATTCTGATGACATTAAGCAGAGACTATCAGATGTTTAACTTTCATCCCTCAAAAACTCGGATTCACTTTTGCACTTCGACGAGATCCGTTTGGACAGTTTAGGAGCCGCCCCCTCACCCCTTCCTCCGCTTTATTCCGACCATCTTCCAGTCTCAGTGTCACACACGTTACCATTAATTTGCTTTTGATCTATATAATTCAAAGGTTGTTTGCAGCGACAATCATTGAAATAATGATGATAATGATTTGTACAAAATATCCCATATCCACCCTATTACCATGATTACAAGCAGGCAGAATCAGGGGAAGGAAAAATCTGGTAACAAAGACTATTGTTTTTGACATCAGTGGTGAGTTAATAAAGGACAACCAGTACGGATTTGCTCAGGGCAAATCATGTGCGACTAACATGATTGAATTCTTGTGGTTGAAGTGACTGAAGGTAGTACAGTAATTATTGGATATATGCTCTTCCAAAGGCATTCAATCAAGTAGTGAATAACAGACTTACATGGAGAATAGAAATCCATGTAAAAAATTGACCCTGGCATCCTGAGATGGTAGTTGGTTAAAGGATAGGAAGCTACTCTGTGACCTTGTCTTAATTACTCCTTCTCCTTTGTTATCTCTTGCCCCACCCCCGCTTTACTTGCTTATAACCTTTGACAATTCGAATATTTGCTCGTTCTGAAGTAGGGTCACAGACCAGTAACGTTAACGTTGCTTCTCTCTCCAGAGATGCTGCCAGACCTGTTGAGTATTTACAGTATTTCTTGTTTTTATTTCAGATCTCCAGCATCCGCAGTATTTTGCTTTTATTTTAGAGTTTAGTAGTGAACTGATCCTTTCTGCTGACTGGGCAGAACTATGCAGTGGGGTGACGCAGAAAACTGTACGAAGAACATTACTTCGATAGGGCCCACAATGTTGAAGTTTGAGGAGGACAAAATACACAGTAATGCATGCAAATAGTAAAGAGCTGTAAGTTTCAGGTAGATGTTACCTGAACAGAGGTGAGACAGAGAATACCCAATCCATCTCACCTTTAGATTCCTAACCAAGATAGACATACAAGGTACAAACTCAGGTTCTGTGATCAAGTCAGAGAGTTTATTAGGTTTAACTAAGATGCACAAAGTTAATAATTAACAAGGCAATAGATATTCAGTAACACACAACACCCGTTCTTGTTTCTGTGCTTGCTGCAGCACGGACTTCTCTCCTTCTTCATCCCTTGCTGTGTTTTATTGACTGTATTCTATCTTCTCCTTTTAAGTACCAACGATCTTCTGTTGACCCCTGTCTAAGTGTGATGACGATGTACTGTTAAACCCTTTCTTTTATCCTTCTTGTGGTGCAAGGATGTTACCATATTAGTTTTGCATTGTTCTAAGTGTCTTAATTGGTCCAGGTTGACATCATTGTTTGACACTAGTTAGTTCATGGTTGAATCTACACACATTACAGATGTTTCCCGATTCTTTCTATTTTACCAAATATCCTAAAGGTTACATTCTTACTGATCCCAGACATTTTTTTCTTTAACTCTGCCTTTATCCCATCTCTCTCCCTGCAAGGAGTGCTGGTTTCTTTCCCATTGTCCTCACACAAATGTCTAAACAAAGTATAGCCTTGAAAACACATTTCATAATAAAGCAAGCAACAGATCAAACAGACTTCAATATATTGATGGACAAAGCATATCATTAATCCTATTATTTTAGCTGTCCTTATTTGTCACAAACGCAAAATATGTCACGGTCCATCGCCCCCACATTGTGGATCCCCCTCCAGCTGCATGGGTTGTCTTTTTTTTCCTGTGGCTCCGTGCATCTTCCACACTGATACATCTCTCAAGATGAGATTTTAACATAGTTCAGTGAAGATCACCGTCATGCTTTACAATCCAACATTGACATTGCAGTTCTTGCATAAATGTAAGCTATGAAAATACTCTAAACTTTGCACAGCGGTGAGCAGTGTTCAGGTGAAACAGAAAATCTGGTGCGTTGGGCAGAGACAATCAGATCTATCAAAGTCTCTTGATGTTTGGCTCCCATCTATTTTACTTACAACAAAACTATTATTTTGTTATTGAAAAGCTTGGATCGATGGCTCTGGATTGTGTTATCTCAGTAAGTGGTTGTTCTCCTTCCAGTAATGTGGATTGAGTGGAGATCTGATGCAGGTATAGGTAAGTTAGACAAGGAGAACCTGTTCCCATTAGTTGATGGTACAAGGACGAGGAGACACAGATTGATGGTTTTGGGAAAGAGATGCAGGGAAATGTGAGGAAGCACTTTTTGCTTTACCTGCGACAACTGTCTGCCCACAAGTGTGGTGGAAGCAGAGACAATCAATGATTTCAATCGGAAATTGGAGAAACACTTGAAGGAAACAAACTTGCTCCAGGGCGACGCTGATCAAGCAGGAGAATGAATCTGCTTGGATGATGAGAATATTTTTTCAATTTCAATTCTGTCAAGACTTTGACATTTTTTTTCCTTTGTAAAATACTGCAACATGAAGTAAACCTGCAATTTAAGAGTGCGACGGCCGGGAATCGAACACAAGTCAAACGCTTGGAAGGCAGCTGTGCTCAACGCTGCACCACCATGGCTTACGATACTGTCTGCTTCGGGCGTCGGTGTGATAAACATAACGCTTTGCAATCATTTTAACTTGTACCTGAGCAATACGTTTACGTTAATAAAAAGACAATACTGTGAATGCTGGAAATCTGAAATAAAAACAGAAAGTGCTGCAAATATTCTGATCAAAGGTCACTCACCTGAAACGTTAACTCTGCTTCTCTCTCCACAGATGCTGCCAGAACTGCTGAATATTTCCAGCATTTCTTGTTTTTATTTCAGATTTCCAGCATCCGCAGCATTTTGCTTTTATTTTAGAATTTCGTCATGAACTGATCCTTTTTGCTTACTAGGCAGAACTATGCAGT
This sequence comes from Heterodontus francisci, assembly GCF_036365525.1. NCBI lineage: Eukaryota > Metazoa > Chordata > Chondrichthyes > Heterodontiformes > Heterodontidae > Heterodontus > Heterodontus francisci. Next base: position 3,069,413 of record NW_027140989.1, on the reverse strand, counting down.
GGGGTGACGCAGAAAACTGTACAAAGAATAATGTTTTTATCGGGCCCACATTTTCGAAGTTTGAGGAGGACAAAATACATAGCAATGTATGCATATAGTAAAGAGCTGGAAGTTTCAGGTAGTTGTTACCTGAACAGAGGTGAGACAGAGAATACCCAACACATCTCACCTTTAGATTCCTGACCAAGATAGACCTACAAGGTACAAACTCAAGTTATGTGACCAAGTCAGAGAGTTTATTAGGCTTAACTAAGATGCACAAAGTTAATACTTAACAATGGTAATAGATATTCAGGAACACACAACATCCGTTCTTGTTTCTGTGCTTGCTGCGGCACGGACTTCTCTCTATCTTCTTCCTTTGCTGTGTTTTCTTGACTGTGTTCTACCTTCTCCTTCCAAGAGCTAACGATCTTCTGTTGACCCCTCTCATTGCTGAAGCTGACAGATGCAGGATAAAATCAACATTCACATACCAAGAACTGACAGTTACAGAGTAAAATCAACATTCACATCCCAGGAACTGACAGATACAGAGTAAAATCAACATTCACATACCAAAAACTGACAAGTCCAGAGTCAAATATGCATTCACATACCAGGAAATGACAGGTACAGAGTAAAATCAACATTCACATACCCGGAACTGACAGGTACAGAGTAAAATCAACATTCACATACCAAAAACTGACAGGTACAGAGTAAAATCAACATTCACATACCAGGAACTGACAGGTACAGAGTAAAATCAACATTCACATACCAGGAACTGACAGATACAGAGTAAAATCAACATTCACATACCAGAAACTGACAGGTACAGAGTAAAATCAACATTCACATACCAGGAACTGACAGGTACAGAGTAAAATCAACATTCACATACCAGGAACTGACAGATACAGAGTAAAATCAACATTCACATACCAGAAACTGACAGGTACAGAGTAAAATCAACATTCACATACCAGGAACTGACAGGTACAGAGTAAAATCAACATCCACATACCAGGAACTGACAGATACAGAGTAAAATCTACATTCACATACCAGGAACTGACAGATACAGAGTAAAATCAACATTCACATACCAGGAACTGACAGATACAGAGTAAAATCTACATTCACATACCAGGAAGTGACAGGTACAGAGTCAAATCAACATTCACATACCAGGAACTAACAGGTACAGGGTAAAATAAACATTCACAAACCAGGAACTGACAGGTACAGAGTAAAATCAACATTCACATACCAGAAGCTGACAGGTACAGAAGAAAATCAACATTCACATACCAGGAACTGAAAGGTACTGAGTAAAATCAACATTGACATACCGGGAACTGACAGGTGCAGAGTAAAATCAACATTCACATACCAGGAACTGACAGGTACAATACAGATCGTTGGCCGGTATTTATTTGAAGGCAGGGAATTAAAAAGTGACGCAATGATCGAACTGATCCATGAACGGTCTTGTCGGAGATCTCTAAGTTACCTTCAGCTGAAATGTGAGCAGTTGGTATTCAAATAACTGCAGTAAATCGATTCTTTCTGAGAGGCTGTCAGTGGATCTTAAAAGAGCCGGTGTGCATGGTGCTTTATTTTTGTACATTGTGGAGATCTGCAAGGAGCTGTTGTGCTTGGTCACCGCAATGTCCAATCGCAGGTCATCTTTATGTTGCAGTATTTTACAAAGGAATAAAATGTCAAAGCTATTACAGAATTGAAGTTGATAAAATATTCTCATCATCCAATCAGATTCATTCTCCTGCTTGTTCGACGTCGCTCTGCAGCAAGTTTGTTTCCTTCAAGTGTTTCTCCAGTTTCCTATTGAAATCATTGATTGTCTCTGCTTCCACCACACTTGTGGACAGACAGTTGCAGCAGGTAAAACAACATTCCCCTGCATCTCTTCCCCAAAACCAATTTTCTCTCTCTCCTAGTTCTTGCACCATCAACTAATGGGAACAGGTTCTCCTTGTCTAAATTACGAACACCTGTATCAAATTTCCCCTCAATCCACATTGCTGTCAGGAGAACAACCACTTACTGAGATACACAATCCAGAACCATCTATCCAAGCTTTTCAAGAAGAAAAGAATAGTTGTGTTGTAAGCATGGCTAGGAGCATAACACCAAGAGACTTTGATAGATCAACTGATAGTTTCTGTCCAATACACCAGATTTTAGTTTAGTTTAGAGAAACACCACTGAAACAGGCTCTTCGGCCCACCGAGACTGTGCCGACCATCAACCACCCATTTATACTAATGCTACACTAATCCCATATTCCTATCACATCCCCACCTGTCCTATATTTCCCTACCTACACATTGGCTAATGGCCAATTTACCTATCTACCTGCAAGTCTTTGGCATGTGGGTGGAAACTGGAGCATCCGGAGGGAACCCACGCAAACACAGGGAGACCTTGCAAACTACACACAGGCAGTGCCCAGAATTGAACTCGGGTCACTGGAGCTGTGAGGCTAACCACTGCACCACTGAACACTGCTCACCGCTGTGTAAAGTTTAGAGCATTTACATAGCTTACATTTATGCAAGAACCGCAATGTCAAGGTTGGATTGTAAAGCATGACGTTCATCTTCACTGAACTATGTCAAAATGTCATGTTGAGAAATGTGTCAGTGTGGAAGATGCACGTAGCCATTGGAAAAAAGGCAAGTCATGTAGCTGGAGGAGAATCCACAATGTGGGGGAGATGGACCGTGACATATTTTACGTTTGTAAAAAATAAGGACAGCGAAAGTAATCGGACGAATGATATGCTTTGTACATCAATATATTGAAGTCTGTTTGATCTGTTGCTTGCTTTATTATGAAATGTGTTTTCAAGTCTATACTTTGTTTAAACCTTTGTGTGAGAACAATGGGAGAGACACCAGCACTCCTTGCAGGCAGAGAGATGAGATGAAGGCAGAATTAAAGAAAAAAAAGTTCTGGCATCAGCAAGAATGTAACCTTTAGGATCCTTGCTAAAATAGAAAGAATCGGGTAACATCTGTAATGTGTGTAGATGCAACCATCCTTGTCCTGCGAATCTGCAGAGAGTCCAACAGGTAAAAGTTGTTCAGTGAGAAATACAGTATTTGTTCATAATCTGGCCCTGTTTTGAGTTTGGAAATAATAGAGGTTGGCTCTGGTACAATATGTCAGCGAGAGACTAGTTCACATTTTTCTATCTTGAATAAGTATTTACCCAAATAGAACAGGATCTCTGTCAATGTGTTACATTATATAAACGTCACAGGCCACTTCCCCTCCCTATTCTATCGCCCTGCTCTCGATCTCCTCCCTGTCCAGTTCATTATTATTGCTGATCATTATATTGGCTTATTTATTCTCTGCCATCTCAGACAGTCCCTCGCGATCAGGGATGACTTTTTTCCACTCCTGTTTTATGGGTTCTGAAATGGCTGATAAGTCCAATGCATGATATGCAGACTCTGTCACATCAGGGACAGGTGGTGCTGGAAGGATCAGGTAAATGACTGCATCGGAGGTTTGGGTGCTCCCTTCGCTGCCTCGAGTTCACCTTTGCATGTTCCTGACAAATATCCCTGAAGTGTACAATGTCTTCCCAAATGAGGGATGATTTGAGGACATCTCTGAAGTGTTTCCACTGTCCTCCTGGGGTTCTCCTACCTTGACCAAGTTCTGAGTAGAGCAGCTGCTTCGGGATATTGGATTTACAGGTTCTTGGACAGGCGCCTATTCATGGTAAGTGAAAGACTAACACTGACTGTCTCAACACATGTCAGTTGCTGTCTGCGAGTGAGAGGCACTGGAACACTTTCCCTTACATAATGTCCCAGATACAGTAAGGAAAGATGGAGTGGACAAGCCTCTGTCTTTCTCCGGCACTGAATTATAGTGAGTTGGATGTTCAGTCAGTCCCGAACTGTCCTTGTTGGGTGAGTAGGCAACGGAATCGAGATCAGTTCCCGTCCCTGTGTGACTGTCACTCCTACTGTGTGTGCAGGATTAACCCTGAGTCCCTCTATCCAGCTCTGTCTGTTATCTCTGCAAAAATGTTGAACCTTTCACTTGTTGATCTGCTCAAAACGAGTTCAAGACCCAAGTAGTGAACAGAATGTCTCATTAATTCTTTGAATAATACTATGATTGAACAGCAGGTTATGATCGACTCAGCCAAAGTTTAGAAAAATTCCTGTCAATAAATCTTTCAAAAGGGACAGCGATGATTTCCTGGCTCCGAGTGTTTAAGGGATACAGGGCAAGGAATCGGCAACTAACCCCAGAGATTCACAGCAAAGACTGTGTACATGAGGACATTTAACAACCGGGAGCTGGAACTCTGGGACGGGCTCTATTGTCACTGTGTTTGTGTGTCCGGTGAGTCCAGTCACACTCACTCCACCGCTCGATCCCTGTAGCTCTGCACGTTTAATACCTTCAAACGCTGTGTCAATAATCTCTTGAAGTAATTGATTGTCTCTACTTCCAGCTCCCTTATGGGAAGTAAGTTCCAGATCATCACCACTCAGTCCGTGTTCGCCAGACATATCCTGCCCCAAATCCTCAATTTCTGTCACTATGTCCTTGTACAATGAGCTAATGGGAACTGTTTTTCCTTGTCTCACTTGTCATGATGTTTCACAATTGTTGTAAATGTCCCTTCAGTCAGCTCGTCCATTGATCTTGATGTCACCTATCCACCAATATCCCTGACTTTCTGACTCCCTCTGCTCCTGTCTCTTCAACTGTCGACCTCAATTCTGGCTTCATGCAGCTTCATTTTATAACTTAAAAATTATCAATGTGATTTCCAAATTAAAACTTACAAATAGACTCTCATCATTCATGTGCATCTCCCACAATGCTGAGCTTCGATTTTCTTTTAATGAAATCTATGTTAAACAAGACATGTCCTTTAAACTAATAAATGAGTTCTCAGTCAGCAAAAAGAGTGCAGATCTTTGTTGAACAATCATAAAAAGGGAGATAGGTAAAGTTCAGTTCACAAACAGCGCTCTGGGTAAAGATTGGACCCACACTTAGAAACAGAGAATGAAAGATAAAGAGGTAAACTCACACTCACAGACCAGGAACTGACGGGGACAGAGTACAAGCTGCACACAGACAAAATATTAAAAAAACAGTTTTAAAACCGAACAAGTCAATGCAATTTATAAAACGATACTCATCATCCATGTACGCCTCCCATAAATTTATCATTTTTTGAATAACTATAGATTTAAAATAGCCTTTAAACTGATCAGTTTTCAGTCAGAAACTAATAGTAAACATAGAGTTATTTACAGCACCGAAGGAGGCTATTGGCCCATCGAGTCCATGACAGCTCCCCACAGTGCAATCCAGTCACACTCACTCCACCGCTCGATCCCTGTAGCTCTGCAAGTTTAATTCCTTCAAATGCTGTGTCAATAATCTCTTGAATAATTGATTGTCTCTACTTCCAGCTCCCTTGTGGGAAGTGAGTTCCAGATCATCACCACACACACCGTGTTCGCCCCAATTCTCCTGCCCAAAATCCTCAATTTCTGTCACTGTGTCCTTGTAGAATGAGCTAATGGGAACTGTTTATCCTGGTCTCACTTGTCATGATGTTTCACACTTGTTGTAAATCTCCTTTCAGTCAGCTCGTGCACTGATCTTGCCTGTCACCGATCCACTAATATCCCTGACAGTCTGACTCCCTCTACTACTGTCTCTTCAACTGTTTCAATGTTGTTGATCCAATGGAGAACAAACCCATCTCTACTTCACACATTCTGATAAATCTCCTCTGTACCCTCAAATAACCAGACCTGGATGCAATACTCCACGACAACACTGTCACTGTGTTTATTTTACACATCCGTATGTCTTGTTTAGAAAGAAACAGTGCACTCGAATGGAACACGAAGCCCGTGCTCTTATTTTAAACATTAAGAAACAAGGAGTATGGAATTCAAACACACGCATGCAGATCACAACAGATTAGCTGTTCATCGTTTTCATCTATCGGCCACCTTGTCTTCTGTGAGTAAGCTGAAGTGAGGAGTAATGATCCGGGCAGAATGAAAAAGGTGACGGGCTGGTGACAACAGAACTGAAACAGTTGAAGAGAGAGTAGCAGAGGGAGTGCGAAAGTCAGGGATATCGGTGGATAGGTGACAGGCAAAAGCAATGGATGAGCTGACTGCGGCGAAATATTGTGGCTTCGCGGAGCACTAAATTTGATTGGTTACTTTAGATATCCAATCAGGTAAATACAGAATCTCAAGAATTGACTTCACTGTAAACCAGCCAATTACGAACATGGTTTTCACCCATCCTTCATTAACATGGAGCTCTGGGGATGTGTATAAAATGTGAGTTCCGAACTTTAAGAGCCACCCACAACGTCTCTCAAAAAGCTACAACATTAATCTCTATAATATCAATTTGTTTTGATATTTTTAGCAAATATTATTTGCTAAAAATGATTATTTTCTAACTGCCTTTGTGATCTCTGTTTTAATCCCACAGATTCTGGTTAATACAGTTTCACTGCCCGTACGATCTTCCTGTCTCTACTTAATAATGTTCCGATCATTAATTACTGACCATTTGTGAGCTTTGTTCACGGACGCGTTCATATTCGGCCCCTCTTCTGTATTTCGATAACAAAATCTGATTTAACGCACAGGCATCATTTCTCAGTCACTCATATCTCGAGATCAAAGTTTGTCCTCAATAAGTAATCAGCACATTGTCTAGAAACCCCGGTGGTGTGGGAACCCTCAGTCTCACTCTTTGACACCTGACACTAAGATTATACACTCCGCTGTTATCTCTCACCAATAGGGATCAATCTATAGTCAGTGATGCGGTATCATTAGGAACATTGAGCTGAAATGCTTACAGAATGTTGTGAAAGAGGCTTTCTGTCCGCTGGTTATAGAATGTTTCAAAAAGGATAGAGTGTAAACCCGAATAGATGGCGGAATGTGAAAGTGAATCTGGAAATTGTTACCACATGTGGAATAATACAATATGAAAAAGATTTTAAAATATTTGCTGTCAAACCAAGTTACCTATAAATGTGATGATCTATATTGAAGCCGCTCTGTACTTTACAAATATATTGGCGGGCTTTTCAAATTTGAGAAATCGTTTGCAGTCTGACAATTTCGCGCCGTTATTTTCCGCCCTCATCTCCTTGGCGTCTCCGGATTGGCAGCTCTCTGATTGGTCAAATGAAGAGTGCAATGACACCCAGTGCAGAGTGACCAATTAGCAGTGCCCCCGACACCATTCCTCCCGAAGGTATAAATGGGACTATTGTGGGCTTTTCTCAGCTGTCTTCCTGAAAGTGTTTGTCAGATTGTGGAAATGTCTGGAAGAGGGAAGACCGGTGGTAAAGCCCATCGTGTCGGTGCCGGCCGAAAAACGACCCACCTATTCTAATCCCACCTTCCAGCATTCAGTCCATCGCCCTGCAGATTACAGCACTTGAGATGCATATCCAGATTCCTTTTCAATAAGTTGGGGGTCTCTGCCTCAACTACCCTTTCAGGCAGTGTGTGGCAGACCCCCACCACCCTCTGGGTGAAAATAAAATCCTCGTTTTCCCTCTAATTTTTCCAGCAATCACTTTAAACATATGCCCCATTGTCACTGACCTCTCTGCTAAGACTCTTCACCTCCACTCTCTCCAGTCCCGCCAAAATGTTATACATTTCAATCAGATCTTCCCTCAGCCTTCTCCGTACTGGATTCGGGCATTTAGCGGCTCCCCTCTTGTGATATTTGTCAGGGATTTTAGCAATTCTACCGTATATACAAACGAAAGCTTTTACACAATGATCGGCAAATAAAGCTTTTGTTTAGTCCTAAACTGCTCGCCCCTCCAACAAAATGATCTGTGCACATTGGTTCCGCTGCTCTAGACCACATTTCTCTGCTATTCCAGAAATTGACAAGGACAAAACAATACTCATTCTCATATAACAGATCGTGAGAGATTCAAACCAAAACGACTGTTCACTTCAGCAGAAACTGACAGGTACATGACAAAATCAACACATACATACCAGAAGCTGATAGATACATAATAAAACCCACACTCACATCAGAAGTTAGCAGGTAGATTGAAGCACGTGCTCATACATCGGATACTGACAGAAAAGAGTTAAAATCACACTCACATCAGAAGTAGACAGGTACAGTGGAAAACCCACATCTGTTTATCAGTAATTGACAGATACAGAGAAAAACCCACAGTCACATTCCACATTCTGAGATAAAGAATAAATCCTTCACTCTCATACCATACAAAGAGGGACAGATAGTTGGACAGATCCTGATGTGTAAGAGTTCCTTCATTGTTCCATAAATATAAACAAACGGATCCTGTCTTTCAGACTGACAGATGGAGAATGACTTCCACACTCATACTGTACCAGTGATGAACAGATACAGAACAAATGTTATTCATATACACACCTTTATGATTATTTGAAGTGTATGTTTATGGGATAATGAGCATCTGTAGAAAGGAGAGTAATTGTTGTCCATCTCTCATTGCCCTTTAGAAGATGGTGTCGAGTGGCCTTCTTGCTCCCTCCAGTCTTTGTAGTGTAGGTACACCCAAAGTGGTGTTAGGTAGGGAGTTGCAGAATTTGGACTGAATGATGATGCAGGAATGGTGTTATATTTTCAAGCCAGGATGACATATGAACTGGAGATGAACTTGCAGATGGTAATGTTCTCATACATTTGCTGCCCATGTTCTACTTGGTAGCAGATGTCGGGGGTTTGGAAGGTGCTGTTTCATGGTGCTTCCTCAGGTTGATGCAGTATATCTTGTAGATGGTACACACTGTGCACTGGTGGTGGAGGGAGTAAATGATTAATCTGGTGAATGGTAAACCAATCAAGCCTGCTGCTTTGTCCTGGATGGTATAGAGTTTCTTGAGTGTTGTTTGGGGTGCACACATCCAGGCAACTGGGGTGTAATCCATCAGACTTCTGGCTTGTGGCTTGTAGGTGATGGAAAGTCTTTAAGGAGTTAGGACATGAGTTACTAACCACAGAATATCCGGCTTCTGATCAGCTTTTGAAGCCATTGTGGTAATATGGCAGGAAAAGAATAAATCCTGCAGTCATTTCCCGTAAAGTAACATGCACAGAATAATGGACATATGAAACAAGATAGTGACAGGCCTGGGACACAAGTCACAATCACTGATCATAGGCTTGTGGATACAGAATAAAACCCACAATCACATACCAGTAACTGAGAGATACATAGTAAAATCCACATTCATATGTCAGGAACAGAAAGGGAAAGTTAAATACTTGCTGACAAATCTGACACAGACAGACACAGAGTAATAGCAACATTCACATTCCAGAGACTGACAGATATAGAGTAAAAGCTCCGATCAATTCCAAGACACAAACAGGTACAGAATAAAATACATACTTGCTTTGTAGTAACTGACAGATACAGAATAAAATCCACATTCACATATCAGAAACTGACAGGTGAAGAGTAAAAGACACAGTAACATGTCACAAACTGACAGATAGAGGGTGATCTCACATTCACTTGCCAGAATATAAAAGGTAAAGAATAAAAATCTTTCTTCCAGACCAGAAACTGACTGCACAGAATAAAGGAGCGACTTACATTGCAGTAACTGACCAGAACAGAGGAAAATCCATATTCACATGTCAGAAACTGACAGGAACAGAAAGAACACACACACACATCCCAGAAATTGGCACACAGAATAAAATTCACATGCCCATCTCAGATAATAACATTACAGATGAAAATCCAGAATCATACAGCAGAGAGTGAGATGTTCAACTAAACCCAGCTTCTGACACGTGAGGCTAACACACACAGAGTAAAAACAATGCTCATGTCACATACCAGAAACGGGCAGATGCAGATCACAACCCACACTCACATATCAGATACTGGCAGTTGCAGTGTAAAATAACTCTTAATGATCAATGACTCGGATGCGATTCCGTCCACATTTATTCATCAGAAACTTACAGATACAGATAATAAACAGTACTGACATAAAACAGATTGACAGGAACAGGTTAAAACCCACCCTCATATATAGATGTTTGATAGGTACAGAATATAGTCGAGGCCTCCAAACCAGAGACTGACATGTCGAGTGAAAACCAGACTCACCTGTCATCAATTAACATGTGCAGTGTAAAGCTACACAAACATATTACTGACTAACATGTACAGAGGGAAAATCAAACCACCTTCCAGAGCAGAAACTGACAGGCACAGATTAAACTCCAAATTCACATATCGGACACTAACAAAGAGAAAGGCCCAGACCACCCATCAGCACAGCTTCAATAATTAATAAGTACATTATTCAGAAACCCCGTTGGTGCAGGAACCCTCAGTCTCAAACTTTAACACCTCACACTGAAAATCCACACTCCGCTTTTGTCTCCCACGAATCGGGACCAATTTATAATGTGTGATTTGTTTTTTTTAACATTGATCTGAAACGTATCCGGTTACAGAATGCTGTGAATGAGGCTTTTTGCCTGCCGGTTACAGACTGTTTCAAAACAGGACAGAAAATGAATCTGAATAGATGCCGGATTGGAAAAGCGAATCTGGAACTTGTGAGAAAATGTGAAATAATACAATATGGGGGATATTTTTACATCCCTGTCGTAAGGCTATATGATCTATTAACTTGATATGCAGTGAAGCCGCTCCTTGTTTTAGAATTCTGTTGGCGGGCTTTTCAAATTTGAAAAAGAAACGGTTTGGAGTCTGCCAATCCGGCGCGGTTATTTTCCGCCTTATTAACATGATGTCTCTGGATTGGTGAACTAAGCAACTATCTGATTGGTAACATGAACAACACAATGAGAAGCTGCACAGAGTGACCAATCACCAGTGTCCTCACTATCATTCATCCAGAAGGGATAAGTGGGCGGATTTGATCATTCTTCCTCAACTGTTTTGTAATGTAGTTTTTATAGATTTTTGTGAATAAAGTATATTTTTTGGGGGGGGAAATAGTGTCTGGAAGAGGGAAGACCGGTGGCAAAGCTCGGGGCAAGGCCAAGTCTCATTCCTCCTGGGTTGGATTGCAGTTCGCGGTGGGCCGTGTTCACTGGCTTCTGAGAAATAGGGAACTCTGCTGAGCGTGTGGGTGTCGGAACCCCGGTCTATCTGGCTGCTCTGCAAGAGTCTCTGACAGCTGAAATCCTCGAGCTGACCGGTGACGCGGCCCGGGACAACAACAAGAAGTCCCGCATCATCCCCAGACAACTCCAGCTGGCCCAAAGTCTCTTTTCAGAGACAGCCACTTTATCTGTGAAAGGGCTGGTACCTGTCTGAGAGACGACAATTTTATGATGCAAGCGCTGCTTTGTGTTGGTATGATTCGGGATTTAGCCGCTTGCCACTGGAGATATTTGTCAGGCATTTTAACAATTCCAGCGTTTCTGCACAAATAAAGCTTTTGTTGAGTCCTAAAATGATCGCCCCTCGAATAAAATGATCTGTGCACATTGGTATCGCTGCTCTAGACCACATTTCTCTGATAACAGGTGATCGCAGCTCTTTGTTTTGCCGATTTGGTGGCTCTTAAAAGAGCCGTTGTGTTATTTGATGCCAAACTCAGTTCGGGGCAGGGTGAGTTTAGGCGCGCTCCCCGCGGATACGGCGGGCCAGCTGGATGTCTTTGGGCATGATGGTGACTCGCTTGGCGTGGATGGCGCACAGGTTGGTGTCCTCAAAGAGCCCCACCAGGTAAGCCTCGCTGGCCTCCTGCAGGGCCATGACGGCCGAGCTCTGGAAGCGCAGGTCTGTCTTGAAGTCCTGCGCGATCTCCCGCACCAGGCGCTGGAAGGGCAGTTTGCGGATGAGCAGCTCAGTGGATTTCTGGTAGCGGCGGATCTCCCGCAGAGCCACAGTGCCGGGTCTGTAACGGTGAGGCTTCTTCACTCCGCCCGTGGCTGGAGCGCTCTTGCGGGCCGCTTTGGTAGCCAGCTGCTTGCGGGGAGCTTTCCCTCCGGTCGATTTGCGCGCTGTCTGCTTGGTTCTGGCCATTATGGGAGAAGATCTGGAACAAAGACACTGTAAATGTTGAGGCTGCTCAGGGACTGTCTATTTAAGACAGTAGAGGGACCGCCCTAGTGTTGTGATTGGATGCAGCCCCGTCCATCAGTCAAGTTTGAAACCAGCTCTGGGAAGGAAAAGGGCGGCGGGAAATGCTGGGCCCTGATTGGTTGAACTGCAACTGAAACTGAAATTTAATCAATTTCAAAAAGCCCGCCAATCTCAGATTAGCAAACAAGGCAACGATTTTTTTTGAAACGACACCTAATATAACGGGAACAATTATAAAATATCACTCCCTGTAGCTTTATTTATTAGTCATTGGTCAAGTGGTCATTGGATAGACATGTGGATGAAAATGGAATATTGCAGGTCAGATGGTGTAGATTAGATTAGAATTAGAATTAGGTTTCACAGGTTGGCGCAACATCGAGGGCCGAAGTGCCTGTACTGCGCTGTAATGTTCTAATTCTAATTCTAAAGTCCTAGATCCCCCTCTGTGTCTTACAACACAGTTTGTATAGTGGTCTCTGGCGGGAATAAAGCGCCAGTCATTACTAACTATAACGGCAGTAAATCCCGCTTCGTGCCGGCAGTTCAGACCCTCACGTATAAATTATCAAATGCAACCGTTTAATTCATGATGCGTTTGATAAACAACGAACAAAAAAAGACAGTGAAATTTCTGCGATATGTAAATTTAATGAGAGACTGTAATGATGTATCAAAGCCGTTGTTGATAAAGATAAACAATATGCAGATAACTTGATCTTATTAATTCCAATTCCAATGTCACTGCACTCTCTGTGATCTTTGCGTGGCTCTTAGAAGAGCCTTTGTGTTTGGTAGAAAGGGTGGATTTGTTTAGCCGCCGAATCCAAAGAGAGTGCGGACCTGGCGTTTCAGAGCGTACACCACATCCATGGCGGTGACCGTCTTGCGCTTGGCGTGCTCAGTGTTCGTGACCGCATCTCTGATCACATTCTCAAGGAAAACCTTCAGCACCCCACGGGTCTCCTCATAGATCAAACCCGAGATGCGCTTCACTCCACCACGGCGAGCCAGGCGGCGGATTGCTGGCTTGGTGATGCCCTGGATGTTTTCACGAAGCACTTTGCGGTGCCGGGCTTTGCTCCGCCTTTGCCCAGTCCTTTGCCTCCTTTACCTCTTCCAGACATGACGCTTCTTCAGTCAAATCACTGCTGAATGAGAAACGAGCTGTTTCTGCTGCCTTTTTTACACAGCCCGCCCGGACCTGACTGAAAAAGGGACAGAGAGTGAGAGGCGGGGCGGAGAGGAAACTGAGTGACAGACAGAGCAGAGAAATGTCTTTCATCCTCCAGCTCCGCCTCCCACTTGCTCGAACCGCCAATTCAAAAAAAAAACATTGCTCAACAACAGAGCTCAGCACAAAACTTCCAGACACGCCCTTTCTAGTCAAAGATAACAGAAACCCGGAGCTTTTAGATAAGGATCGATAACAATTAAAAGTTGATCATATATCCGCCTAAGTACAGTGCTTCCGATCACAAGTCAACCCGTTTCCACACACCTCCCCTCCCAGACGGATTGATCAGTTTACTAACACCTTACCCCAGCTGAATTAGAGAAACTCATGTATTAGGGTTTGAGTTGTGACGCGGGATTTCACGCCAGTTTCCTGTTTTAGACCCTCACACTCTGAATTAGTGAAACGAGCATGAACTGAGACTGTACCGAACATATCCCCAGTTACAGTGAGGCCGGGACATCCCTCTGTTTTGTTACAGAGAGTAGGGGAAGGGCTGAGTGTAGTGTATGTCAGTGAGTCACCAGGGATCCTGCATTTACTTCCCATAATTTCGATGTGAAATGTGCACACGGCGGGGGGACAGGGATCATTTGATCGGGGCATCAGCTCTTTCCTGAGAGATGTGGGTGGCTCTGAAAAGAGCCCTTGGGTTCAGATGTCTACAAGTTTCCCGTGCAGTTTCACTTCTTTCCAGGGGCTGCTTTCTGAGCCTTTGCTGCTTTCTGTTTGGTCTTGCCCCTTGATGATTGAACTTTCTTGAGTGCCTTTCCGCCCGTGGCACTCTTGGTTTTTTGGCCTTCTTCACAGGAGACTTTTTCGGAAGCGCTGCTTTCTTCGCTGGGGATTTCTTTGGCGTTGCCGCCTTCTTGCTGGCCACTTTCTTGCCTGCTGCTTTCTTCGATGCCGATTTCTTGGCTGCTAGTTTCTTGACTGGTAATTTCTTGGCTGCTGATTTCTTTGCTGTCACTTTCTTGCCAGCTGTTTTCTTCACTGAAGGTTTTTTGGCTGCTGCTGACTTCACTTTCTTTCCCACATTTCCCTTGGTTCCCTGCTTGGGGATTCTCAAGGAGCCGGAGACGCCCGTACCGCTGTTCTGCACCAGGGAGCCTTTGTTCACATTCCTCCTGATACTTTGCTTGATTTGGGTCCTGAACTTCCCCACATCCACACCGCTCCTACCCAGAGCCTTCTTTATGGAGGGCAGTGAGGTCCCCCTGCGATCGGAGCAATACGCCACAATCTTGAGGATCTTCTCGCTCAACGTGGGACCGGCTGAATTGTTCCGGGGAGCCGCTTTCTTCTTCTTGGGTGTCTTGACTTGAGCGGCGGCGGCTGGAGGAGCCGTTTCGCCGGCTGCTGTATCGGTCATGTCCAGGACTCTGCACAAATTCTCTCTGTCAGTAGGAACTGGGTCAGAAATGAAGCCGGTGGTGGCGGCACTGAGCAACTTAAAGGCAGTGAGCGGACGGAGGCGGAGACAACCTTCTGTCAGCTCCCGGCTCCTGCTGCCTCTCTGTGATTCTCTCTGGCCCTAAACTCTCCAATTCCACTGAAATTCGGGTACTGCAGAGTCCCAGACTTGATCCTTCCTGTCTCTGACATCAGAATGCTTGCTGTCGAAAGGTTTGCACTTGAAGTAAAGACTCCATTTTTGACTGAAACCCGTTTTATTGCTGCACTGATGGCGCTCTCTCCCCCGATAGCTGACGTGTTCTCTACATTTTGACGGAAATCTTGAAATGAACAAAGAAACTACACTGAATTCCCACTTTGGGAATGAGAAGGGGAGCAATGTGCTTCTTTGACTGGAACATCTTGTTACTTGACACAAAGGGGACTCGGAAATCCGGCGATGAGTCCTAACCCACAAACACAGTGACATTAGACTAACCCGCCTGCCCCTTTAATACACTCTCTCTTACACAATATTCACATCTACACATTCCCATGCCGAACTGTTCGAAAAATGCAGAGTTCCCAGGACAGGTTTTGATCTCAATGCTGAGGTAAATAGACCCTTCAGCTCCACTCTATCCAGCCCCTTCAGCATTTTATACATTTCAATCAGATCTCCCGTCAGCCTTCTCTGTTCCAAGGAGAACAACCACAGTCTATTCAATCTTTCCTCAGAGCTGCATTTTTCAGTCCTGGCAACATGCTCATAAATCTCCTCTGTACTCTCTCGAGTGCAGTTACATCCTTTCTGTAATGACGTGACCAGAACTGCACACAGAACTCAAGTTCTGGCCTAACCAATGATGATAAAGTTCCAGCATACCCTTCCTCCTCTTATATTCTATAACTCGGCCAATAAAGGAAAGGATTCCATATGTCATCTTAACCATATTACCGCCCCACTCTGTTACCTTCAGGGATCTGTGGACATTTACTGGAAGGTCCCTCACCTCCTCTGCTCCTCTCAGTATTTTCCCATTAATCGTGTATTCCTTTGCATTGTTTGACCTCCCCAAGGGCATCACGTCACACTTCTCTGGATTGAATTCTATTTGCCACTTTTCTGCCCTTCAGACCTGACCACAAACATCTTCCTCCGGTCCACAGCAATCCTCCTCGCTATCAACCACACGGCCAATATTGGTGTCGTCTGCAAACGTCTTGATCGTGTCCCTCAACATTTATGTCCAAATTGTTTGTATAGATCATCAACAAAACAGGGGACCCATTACTGAGCCCTGGGGAAAACCACTGGAAGCAGCCCTCCAAGTCTCAAAAGCAGCCTTCAACAATTCCTGCCACTGAGCCAATTTTGCATCCACCTTGCTGCATTTCCCTGGATCCCATGAGATTTTATTTTTTAAAGATTCTGTATTTTGGGACCTTGTCAAAAGCTAAAATTCATGCAGAATCCATCAACTGCACTACCCTCATCTATAATCCTTTTTAAAAATTCAATTCAGTTTGTATGTGCCTTTCTAAGTGACAGTTTATCTTGTATCTCAGAATAGATTTCAATAATTTTCCCACTACTGAGGTGAGACTGAGTCGCCTGTAATTATTGAGCTGTCGAATGAAATGTAAGATTCGTTTTTATCTCGAAAGATCCGCCTGGGGAAACAGACGTTACAACCTCATCTCTCACTGATATGGTGCCAGAGGAGGACACATTATTAATCTAACAGTCCGGGAAAGTGTCAGAGAGTGAGCCATACAATGTCCCAAGTGTAACTTTCTATGCCCTGTTGAACTCTCTGTAATCTTTCAGCTCAAACCCTTCGCTATGACTCTCAGCGACAGACAGTTTCAATCTGATTAAATTGATCTGTGACTGTAACTGTCAGAAATTGACTCCTGCGCCATTCCTGCAAACACATCGACTCCCTCGGAGGATCACTTTGAGAATTCGAGCGAATGAACAGCAAACATATTGCAGAGAATGATCTCAAGTTGAGCTTGGTAAAAGGGTAATCTCCCAGCTGGAAACCTCCTCTAATCTTGCCCACAGTCCCGGTTCCATTGCTCAAAATCAGATAAAACTGAACTGGAGAAAGTTCCGATTGTTTTTTGTTTTTCCAACCATTGCCGAATGAGGCGCATGCGCGGTACAGCACCGCCCCCACCAGTGATTGTGAATGAGCGAACGAGCGCAATGCGCGCTCCCCTCCACCAGCAAATCCGTTGAACGCCATTTACTCAGTGAGCGGAAAGAGTTAGTTTTTAACAGAGGGAATGGAGATATTACGGCCTCGGGGTAAGGCAGCAAACTGCAATCTGCTTCCAGCAACACATTGCTTTAGGACCCTGTCTGCAGTCTGGATCAAAGATCGCCATTGTCTCCGGAGCAAGTTCAGGGGGAGTCGCGGGCTGTTTGTGAGAGGCAATGTGGAGGATGAACTGATCCCGCAACATGGAGTGAGCGGCGGAATGGAGAGGCCTTTCTCGGCCTGTGTTTGTGCACTGGGTAAGTGAGACAGAACGTGAATAAGCTGCTGTTGAAAATCTTTGCTGTTTCTCGCCTCAGTTCTGTGATGCATGTTCGTGGTTTAAATCCTGTTTCACGATGTTTACTGTGAGTGTACAGTGAATAGTTGAATCAAGATCCAGGCTGCACAGTTTCAGAATAAGGAGTCTCCCATTTTAGACGGTGGTAAGGAGGAATTCCTTCTCTCAAAGCGTCAGTCATCTTTGGAATTCTCTACCTCAGAGAGCACTGGAGGCTGGGTTGTTAAATATATTCAAGGATGAGTTAAACTTTTGATCTGTATGGGAGTAATTTGTTCGGGGAGCAGGTAGGATAATGGAGCTGAATCCATGATCAGATCAGCCATGATCTCATTGAATGGCGGATCAGACTCGAGAGGCTGAATGGCCTACTCCTGCTCCTACTTCTTAGGTTCTTATGTTATAATGTCAGATGGAAATAGAAACCTGATCTGTACAAACATCCCTCAGGTTATCCCAATCTTGGAGCAGTGCAGATGTTGCCTTGTTTCTGGATGTCACTAAATTGTTGTAAATCGGCCAAAACACCTGGTCAGCAGATGCTAAGATCTGCAGTGAAATCAGACACTGACATTCTTTGTATTTCTGGTGAGTATTTGTGGTTAGTAATAATGATTATGGATTGAAATATTACATTAATCTCTTTTCACGCTTCCACCTCAACTGATCTTCAGTTCCAAGATATGTTGTTCTTCCTTTCTGTAGGCAAATACTTCAAGGGAACAGAATGAATGTGATGATTCCCAGGTACAAGGAAATGTGCAGTCAGCTCCTTGCAACACAGAGTTGGTATGCTATCACTCCCAGAGGCCATCAGTTAATTCCAGAGTCACATGGAGCAGAGGTAGTCAAACTCTCACTGATCCCAAGTTCAGAGACACATTTTCAATCCAGCAATCAAACAAAGCAGAAGAGACAGACATTGTGTCCAATGCATTCCAATTCTGTACTGCTGCAAGTTAGGTACATCAATCTCAATTCAAAAGCACATCCACGATCAGATTGAAAGACACTATATCAATCTCACAAGAGGGACACATCCTGGATACAGAAAGATAGAGATTGAACCGTACCCTCACATACCTGAAACTGTGTGCAGTTCTGGTCACCTCATTACAGAAATGATATAACTGCACGAGAGAGGGTAAAGAGGTGCTGTCTGATCATTAGTCTACAGTACTGCAGATTCCCGGTGCTGTCTGATCATTAGTCTACAGTACTGCAGATTCCCGGTGCTGCCTGATCATTAGTTTACAGTGCTGCAGATTCCCAGTGCTGTCTGATCATTAGTCCACAGTACTGCAGATTCCCGGTGCTGTCTGATCATTAGTCTACAGTACTGCAGATTCCCGGTGCTGTCTGATCATTAGTCTACAGTACTGCAGATTCCCAGTGCTGTCTGATCATTAGTCTACAGTACTGCAGATTCCCAGTGCTGTCTGATCATTAGTCTACAGTACTGCAGATTCCAGGTGCTGTCTGATCATTAGTCTACAGTACTGCAGATCTACATTACTGTTTGATTGAAGACTTCTGGTTGATCAGTATACACATAATAGCCAGCACCTCGAATAGCCGACAACTCAAAACAAAACATATATGTTAACATTGACAAAGCATGTTGAACAATTTCCAGCATTGACATTTAATACAATTTTGCATGAAGTTACCTATCACTTTTTTTAAAGAAAAATATTCTTAGCCTAGATTATTTGATGTCATGGATGAATCTCAAACCTCCAAAGCTTTCAGAGTGTCCATCTATCTTTTGACATCTTTGTAAGTTTTTGTGGCACTGTCAGATAAACAATGGGGTGGCACAGTGGCGCAGTGGTTAGCACCGCAGCCTCACAGCTCCAGCGACCCGGGTTCAATTCTGGGTACTGCCTGTGTGGAGTTTGCAAGTTCTCCCTGTGTCTGCGTGGGTTTCCTCCGGGTGCTCCGGTTTCCTCCCACATGCCAAAGACTTGCAGGTTGATAGGTTAATTGGCCATTATAAATTGCCCCTAGTATAGGTAGGTGGTCGGGGAATATAGGGACAGGTGGGGATGTGGTAGGAATGTGGGATTTGTGTAGGATTATTATAAATGGGTGGTTGATGGTCGGCACAGACTCGGTGGGCCGAAGGGCCTGTTTCAGTGCTGTATCTCTAAACTAAAAATCTAAACTAAATCTGTTTCAGCTGGTTGAAAGATTGTTTAAAAGATGATGATTGGAGCACAATGTCAGTGATTGTTTGGTCATGAGTTAAATAGAAACCCATGGAGTTGTTTCCACACTTTACCAGTATCTGTATTGCTTAATATAAACACAGCGATTGCCAGAAGGCTCAGTAAATATCATTATACATTATGTAAACTACTGCTTTACAGGTTGAAATACTTGCGGCAAGTTTATCGAGTGAGCAGCTGAAATGCAGAGAGCAGGAAGGTCCTGAATGAATAATTATCGTAAAATGATTATAAAATATACAGTATTTATATAAAAAAAATTAAACTGTTCACTGTCAGGACTCCTGTCTACACATACAGCAAGAACCCGACCGAACAACAGCGGACCCGACTCAACCCTTCCTGACACCCAACCAAAAAAAGGTGCAGCGCATGCGTGATGACAGTGCCGGCACCGGCTCACTGCGCAGACTCAATTCCGACCCGGACTCCCAGCTCCGGTCAGATTTTTTAAAATTTCAATACTGACCAGCAGAGACTGACCGAGTGTGTCCGACCCGACCCGAACTGGACCCGAGCCCGAAGGCCGGAGCCGCAAGCTGGGCCCGAGCCGAGGCGGACACATGTGCTCGGGTTCCGCTCGGGTTGGACTCGGGGATCCAGGGCTCGAGTGTACATTCCACACAGTCCCCGACTCCTGCTGAACTTCCCCGCTATTCAATGTTAATCTCTGAACACATCTGCAGACTCGCTCCCAAACCTGGTGTTGCTGCTGGAAGCAGATGTTGTTTGTTCACTTAACCCGGGACCCGGATGTCTCCATTCGCAGCTGATTTAAACAATCTTCCGCTCACTCACTGAACACTCAGAACCAGTGTTGGGGGAGCATGCGCTCTTCTCCTCATAATGACGTCTCCAGTGGGCGGGGCTATACCGCGCGTGCGCAGCTCTCTGCAACGAAAATAAATGGGAACTTTCCCCATTTCACCCTCATCAATGTGTGAACAATGAAACTGAACATGGGGTTAGGGTGGAGGAAGGGTGGGGATTGGTGGAGGGAGAGTGGGGTGGGGTGGAGGGAATCTATAACCTAGAAAGCCTGGAGTTGATCCTATTTAGATGTTCAAATTGCCGTCTCTCCCTGCAGGGTGTTTGTTATTATTGAGACCCTCCTCTCAAAACAATCCGACAGAAACATGGGAGGAAGGAGGAAGTCGGTGTGTTTGCTGGGACCTTGTAGAATTCATTTCAGCCAGCAAAGGTTTGTCTAACCGGAGTGAAACCCGCGGTCAATGTGAGTAATACCGAATGGCGATCTTCATTGTTTCATTCTAAACAAGAGAGACATGGAGCTGCCGCGATTATACCGGACACACAAACACAGTGGCTATAGAGCCCGTCCCAGAGTTTCAGCTCCCGGTTGTTAAATGTCCTCATGTACACAGTCTTTGCTGTGAATTTTCAGGGCTCAGCTGCCGATTTCTACTCCTGTTTCCCTGAAACACTCGGAACCAGCAGATCATCGAACTCCCTGTTGAAAGATTTATGGACAGGAATTTTTCCAGCCTTTGGTCCAGTCGATCATAACCTGCTGTTCAATCATCGTATTATTCACACAATTAATGTGAAATTCTGTTCACCACTCAGGCCTTGAACTCGGTTTGAGCAGATCAACTACTGAAAGATTCAGCATCTTTCCAGATATAGCAGCCAGAGCTGGATAGAGGGACTCAGGGTTTAATCTTGCACACACACAACAGAAGGAGTGACAGTCACACAGGGATGGGAACTGGTATCGTTTCTGTCGCCTACTCACTCAACAGGCAGAGTTACAAACTGATTTAACATCCAACCCACTACAATTCAGTACTGGAGAAATACAGAGGCTCTTCCACTCCATCCTTCCCTCCCGTACACTCGGCAGATTGACAGCACAAGGCCTTTCAGGTATCATTTCCGTGACCAAGAGTTTCACTCCGTTGATATTAAACAGAGACTATCAGATGTTTATCCTTCATCCTGAAAATACTCGGACTCACTCTTGCACTTCGACCAGATTGTTTTGGCCAATTGAGGAGCCGCCCCTGCACCTGCTCTCCTGCCTTATTCAGACAACCTTCCAGTCTCAGCCTCACACACCTTACCCATAATTTGCTTTTGATCAATATGACTCAAAGATTGTTTGCAGCGCCAATCACTTAAATAATAATGGCAGTGATTTATACAAATATCCCATATCCTCGACATCACCATGAATCCAACCAGGCAGAATAGTGAGAGTGCAGGGAAAAAAAGAAAAATGTTTGCAAGAGATTATACGAAAATATTAATGAGTAACAGCAGAGAGAATAAAAATTATTGATAAATATACAAAAATGCTAAATGATAGTGCAAGAAATTGCGGAGCTTTTAGGGATAAAGAACGGAAATCTCCTTGTGTTGGAAAAGGTAATGAATGAGAGCGTTATATGTCTGTTCACAAAAGCAAGGATGAAGTTAATGTCCCAGTAGAGAAGGGGTACAGAGATATTGGATAGAATGAAAATAGACAGAAAGGAGGTTCTCAATAGATTGGGATCACTTCACGTTAATGAGTCCAGATGGAAAGCATCCCAGATTGCTGAGGGAGATAACAGAAATCCTGACGATAATGTTTGGATATTGAAGTAGTTCCAGTTGCCTGAAACAGTGCAAATGTTACAGTCCTGTTCTAGAAATGGGATGGAAAAAGCTGGTGACGACAGTCCATCAGAGGTCGAAAACAATTGGAGACAAGTGTCAAGGATCAAATGAACTTCAACTTGAAGAATGATGAGTTAATAAGCGACATGCAATACCGATTTGCTAAGGACAAATCATGTGCGACTAACCTGATTGAATTCTTGGGGTTGACTTTGCTGAAGGTAGTTGGATCGATATTGGATATCTGCTTTTTAAAAGGCATTCGATCAAGTCGTACATAACAGAGTTACACAGAAAATAGAAGTTCATGTTAAAAATTGATGCTGGTATGCTGAGATGGTAGTTGGCTAAAGGATAGGAGACAGAGTGTAGTAGTGAACTGATGTCTTTTTAATGCGAAGAAGTATGCAGTCGGCTGACACAGAAACCTTTATTAACAACATTGCTTTCAAAGGACCATAATTTGGAAGTTTGAGGAGGACAAAATACAAAGAAATGTATGTGAATAGTAAAGAGCTGTAAGTTTCAGGTAGATGTTACCTGAACAGAGGTGAGACAGAGAATATCCAACCCGTCTCACCTTGAGATTCCGGACCAACATGGACCAACAAGGTACAGAGTCAAGTTCCGCGATCAAGTCAGAGAGTTTATTAGGCTTAACTAAGATGCACAAAGTCAATCCTTAGCAACAACAATAAGTATACAGTAACACTCAGTACTGGTTCTTGCTTCTGCGCTTGCTGGGGCATGGACTTCTCTCCTTCTTCTTCTCTTGCTGTGTTGACCATAGTCTATCTTCTCCTTCTAAGTGTGCCAACAATGTTCTGTTCACCCCTTGCTAAGTGTATCGATGATATCCCCTATCACCCTTTATTTTACCATATTAGGTTCCGAATTGTTCCGATTATCCTAATTTGTTTAATCTACACACTTTACAGATGCTTCCTGTGTCTTTCACTTTTAGCAAGTATCCTTGTGTTCCTGGTTGAGTCTCTCTCATAAGGGGAAACATCCTCTCAGTATCCACCCTGCCAAGTGATCTCAAGATCTTATGGATTTCAATAAGATCACTTCTCATTCTCCTTAATTCCAATGGATACAGGCCAACCGGTCCAACTATTTCCCAGAAGATAACCCCTTCATCCCAGCGATCAGTCGAGTGAACCTTCTCTGAACTGCTTCAAATGCAATTTCTGTGCTTTCATCAGTAAGGAGACCAAAACTGTACACAGTATTACAGATACAGTCTCACCAATAACTGACATCATTCCATTTCTCTTCCTAAACTCATGTTGTCCGTGCATACTAACATTTTGTGATTCATGTACCAGGATACCCAACTCTGTCGCGTTGTTTTACTGTATGTTTCTTTTCCATGTTGATTCAGCGCGTCATGAATGAAACGGCTGCAAGTGGTAATGTATTCGTGAGGGCCGAGTCAAACCGAGTGGGAAGATAGTGTGGGATCTCGGACGAAATAAATGAAGCTGCAAGGAGTCAGATTTCATAATTGTTCCCGCCAAATTAGGTTTCTTTTTTAATCTTTGCCTTGTTTTGCTATCTGAAATTGGCGGGCTTTTTGAGTACGATTACATTTCAGTTACAGTTCAACCAATCAGGGCGCAGCATTTCCCGCCGCCCTTTTATTTCCCAGAGCTGGTTTCAAACTTGACTGATGGACGGGGCTGCATCCAATCACAACACTAGGGCGGTCCCTCTACTGTCTTAAATAGACATTCCCTGAGCAGCCTCAACATTTACAGTGTCTTTGTTCCACATCTTCTACCACAATGGCCAGAACAAAGCAGACAGCGCGCAAATCGACCGGAGGGAAAGCTCCCCACAAGCAGCTGGCTATCAAAGCGGCCCGCAAGAGCGCTCCAGCCATGGGCGGAGTGAAGAAGCCTCACCATTACAGACCCGGCACTGTGGCTCTGCGGGAGATCCGCCGCTACCAGAAATCCACCGAGCTGCTCATCCGCAAACTGCCCTTCCAGCACCTGGTGCGGGAGATCGCGCAGGACTTCAGGACCTCTGCGCTTCCAGAGCTCGGCCGTCATGGCCCTGCAGGAGGCCAGCGAGGCTTACCTGGTGGGGCTCTTTGAGGACACCAACCTGTCGCCAACCAAGCGAGTCACCATCATGCCCAAAGACATCCAGCTGGCCCGCCGTATCCGCGGGGAGCGCGCCTAATCTCACCCTGCCCCGAACTGAGTTTGGCATCAAATAACACAACGGCTTTTTTAAGAGCCACCAAATCGGCAAAACAAAGAGCTGCGATCTCTGCAGCAGAGAAATGTGGTCGAGAGCAGCGAAACCAATGTGCACAGATCATTTTATTGGAGGGGCGAGCAGTTTAGGACTAAACAAAAGCTTTATTTGCGCAGAAACGCTGGAATTGTTAAAATGCCTGACAAATATCTCCAGAGGCAAGCGGCTAAATCCCGAATCATACCAACACAAAGCAGCGCTTGCATTATAAAATTGCCGTCTCTCAGACAGGAACCAGCCCTTTCACAGATAAAGTGCGTGGCTCTGAAAAGAGCCTTTGGGCCAGCTGGAGGTGTCTGGGGATGATGCGCGTCTTCTTGTTTTCCCGGGCCGCGTTGCCGGCTAGTTCGACGATTCCTTCTGTCAGATACTCGAGCACAGCAGCCAGATAGACCGGGGCTCCGGCACCGACACGCTCAGCATCGTTCCCTATTTCTCGGGAGCCAGTGAACACGAACAACCGGGAACTGCAGTCCAGACTGAGAGGAGTGAGACTTGGCTTTGGACTGAGGTTTACCACCGGTTTTCCCTCTTCCAAACATTAACACCCCACCCGCCCCCTCCAAAAAAAAATCTTTCATCATAAAAATCTGTAAAAACTACATTACAAAACAGTTCAGGAAGAATGATCAAATCCGTCCACTTATCCCTTCTGGATGAATGATAGTGAGGACACTGGTGATTGGTCACTCTGTGCAGCTTCTCATTGTGTTGTTCATGTTACCAATCAGATAGTTGCTTAGTTCACCAATCCGGAGGCATCACGTTAATAGGGCGGAATATAACCGCTCAGGATCGGCAGATTCCAAACAGCTTCTTTTTCAAATTTGAAAAGCCCGCCAACAGATTTGTAAAACAAGGAGCGGCTTCACTGCAGATCACGTTAATAGATCATATAGCCTTACGACAGGGATGTAAAAATATCCCCCATATTGTATTATTTCACATTTTCTCACAAGTTCCAGATTCGCTTTTACAATCCGACATCTATTCGGCTTCATTCTCTGTCCTGTTTTAAAACAGTCTGTAACCGGCAGGCAAAAAGCCTCATTCACAACATTCTGTAACCGGATACATTTCAGATCAATGTTAGAAAAAACGCATCTCGCATTATAAATTGGTCCCGATTCGTGGGAAACAAAAGAGAGTGTGGATTTTCAGTGTGAGGTGTTAAAGAGTGAGACTGAGGGTTCCGACACAACCGGGGTTTCTAAATAATGTACTTATTAATTATTGAAACTAAAGTTATGGAAGTCTGGGCCTTTCTCTTTGTTAGTGTCCGATATGTGAATTTGGAGTTTAATCTGTACCTGTCAGTTTCTGCTATGGAAGGTTGTTTGATTTTGCCTCTGTACTTGTTAGTCAGTAATATGTTTGAAGAGCTTCACACTGCACATGTTAATTGATGACAGGTGAGTCTGGTTTTCACTCAACATGTCAGTCTCTGGTTTGGAGGCCTCGACTGTATTCTGTCCCTATCAGACATCTATAGATGATGGTATGTTTTAACCTGTTCCTGCCAATCTGTTTTATGTAAGTACTGTTTATTATCTGTATCTGTAAGTTTCTGATGAATGAATGTGGAGTGTATCATATCCCTGTCAGTGATCTTTAAGAGTTATTTTACACGGTAACTGCCAGTATCTGATATGTGAGTGTGGGTTGTGATGTGCATCTGCCTGTTTCTGGTATGTGACATGAGCATTGTTTTTACTCTGTGTGTGTTAGCCTCACGTGTCAGAAGCTGGGTTTAATTGTACATCTCACTTTCTGCTGTATGATTGTGGATTTTCATCTGTAAAGTTAATTTCTGAAATGCGCGTGTGAATTTTATTCTGTGTGCCAATTTCTGGTATGTGAGTGTGTGTTCTTTCTGTTCCTGTCAGTTTCTGACATGTGAATATGGATTTTCCTCTGTTCTGGTCAGTTACTGCAATGAAAGGCGCTCCTTTATTCTGTGCAGTCAGTTTCTGGTCTGGAAGAAAGATTTTTATTCTTTACCTTTTATATTCTGACAAGTGAATGTGAGATCACCCTGTATCTGTCAGTTTGTGATATGTTACTGTGTCTTTTACTCTTCACCTGTCAGTTTCTGATATGTGAATGTGGATTTTATTCTGTATCTGTCAGTTACTACAAAGCAAGTATGTATTTTATTCTGTACCTGTTTGTTTCTTGTAATTGATTGGAGCTCTAGCTCTATATCTGTCAGTCTCTGGAATGTGAATGTTGCTATTACTCTGTGTCTGTCTGCGTCAGATTTGTCAGCAAGTGTTTTTACTTTCCCTTTCTGTTCCTGACATATGAATGTGGATTTTACGATGCATCTCTCAGTTACTGGTATGTGATTGTGGGTTTTATTCTGTATCCACAAGCCTATGATTAGTGATTGTGGCTTGTGTCCTCGGCCTGTCATTATCTTGTTTCATATGCCCATTATTCTGTGCATGTTACTTTATGGGAAATGACTGCAGGATTTACACTTTTCCTGCCATATTACCACTATGGCTTCCAGAGCTGCTCAGAAGCCGGAAACTCTGTGGTTAGTAACTCACGTCCAAACTCCTAAAAGACTTTCCACCACTGACAAGCCACAAGTCAGAAGTCTGATGGATTACTCCCCACTTGCCTGGATGTATGCACCTCTAACAATACTCAAGAAACCCTATACCATCCAGGACAAAGCAGTAGGCTTGAGTGGCTTACCATTCACCAGCTTAACCATTTACTCCCTCCACCACCAGTGCACAGTGTGTACCATCTACAAGACGTACTGCATCAACCAGAGGAAGCACCATGAAACAGCACCTGCCAAACCCACGACATCTGCTACAAAGTAGAACATGGGCAGGAAACGTATGAGAACATGACCACCTGCAATTTGATCACCAGTTCATATGTCATCCTGGCTTGGAAAAATAACACCATTCCTGCATCATCATTCAGTCCAAATTCTGCAACTCCCTACCTAACACCACTTTGGGTGTACCTACACTACAAAGACTGGAGGGAGCAAGAAGGCCACAAGACACCATCTTCTAAATGGCAATGAGGGATGGACAACTATTACTGGCCTTCCTGGAGATGCTCACATCCCATAAACATACACTACAAATAATCATAAAGGTGTGCATATGAATAGCATTCGTTCTGTGTCTGTTCATCACTGGTACAGTATGAGTGTGGAAGTCATTCTCCATCTGTCAGTCTGAAAGACATGATCTGTTTGTTTATATTTAAAAAACAATGAAGAAACTCTTACACATCTCGATCTGTCCAACTATCTGTCCCTCTTTGTATAGTATGAGAGTGAGGGATTTATTCTTTATCCCAGAATGTGGAATGTGACTGTGGTTTTTTCTCTGTATCTGATAAACACATATGGGGTTTCCACAGTACCTGCCAACTTCTGATGTGAGTGTGGGTTTTATTATGCATCTATCAGCTTCTGGTATGTAAGTGTTGGTTTTGTAATGTACCTGACAGTTTCTGCTGAAGTGAACAGTGGTTTTGTTTTGAATGTCTCACTATCTGTTATGTGAGAATGAGCATTGTTTTGTACTTGTAAATTTCTGGAATAGATGAAAGCTCTTTACATTGAACATAATACTAAGCAAAATACTGTGAATGCTGGAAATTAAAAAACAGAAAATGCTGTAAAACACTCAGCAGGCCTGCCAACATCTGTGGAGACATAAACAGAGTTAACCTTTCAGGTCAATGGCCGTTCATCATTGTTCTGAAATTTTAACTGTCTCCCTCTCTCCATAGGTGCTGCCAGACTTGCAGAGTATTTCCAGCATTTTCTGCTTTCATTTACACTGTACCTTCTTTATTCTGGCGAGTGAATGTGGGATCACTCTTCACCCTTTCATTTCTGATATGGGAATGTGGATTTTACCCAGCATGTTGTCATTTACTGCAAAGGAAATATCTGTTTTAATCTGTAGCTTTTTGTTTGTGGTAATTGATTGTGGATTTTACCCTGCATCTGTCAGTCTCTGTAATGTGAATGCCGCTATTACTCAGTACTTGTCTGTGCATGATTTGTGAGGGTATGTTTTACTTTCCCTGTCTGTTTCTGGCATGTGAATATGGATTTTACTGTGTACCTCTGAGTTACCTTATCTGTATGTGGGTTTTATTCTGTTTCTGCATGTCTCTGGTGAGTGTAACGTTTTCCCTGTACCTATCAATATCACACTTGTCAGTATGGCCATTATTCTGTACTTGTTGCTTTATGGTTGTGCTTTTCCTGTCAATATCTGATATGCTACTATACATTTTATTCTGTATTTGTCAGATTCTGCTACGTGATATTGGCTTTTTTCTGTCTGTCTGTGTCTGGTATGTCATTATCAGTTTTACTTTTTACTGTGCACCTATTAGCTTCTGGTATTTGAGTAGGAGGTTCACATTGCATATTTCAATTTGTTCTGTGAATCTGCTTCGACCTTGAACGGACAGTTTCTATTCTGTGACTGTACTTTTAAAGGGTGATTGTTAATTTCTGCGGAATAGGTGTTCATTTTACTCTGTGCATGTCAATCTCTGCAATGGGAATTTGTGATTTATGCTGAATCTGCCATTTGTTTATCTTGATGGTGTGCTTAATTCTGTTCCTGTCAATCTCTGTTAAAACGGTATTTTTTCTGAATATTTGTCAGTCTCTGAAGTGTGAGTGTGGGATTTCCTTGGTACCTGTAAGTTTCTCGTGTGAATGAGAGGTTTTTAATTCTGTACATGGCAATTCCTGATTAACGAGCATGGGTTTTACTCTGTAACCCTCATACTCTGGTCTTTGAGGTTGTGTCTTTCTTTCTTCTTGTTACCTGTCTGTTTCTGAAAAGTTGGTTTGAATTTTACTTTGTACCAGTTTCATTCTGATCCCCATTTGTGGGGTTTACTCTGCACCTCGCACTTTCTTATTGATTGAGTTTTATATCTGTACCAGTCAGTCTCTGGAATTTGCATCAAGATTTTACTCGACCTCAGTCTAACTCAGAATCGTGAGTGTTGGTTTTTATCTTGTTTCCTTGTATTTTTCAGTATGGAACTGTACTTGTCACTTTCTGGTATGTGTGTGTAGCTTTTATTTCATGGCTGTCAGTTTCTGTTGTGTTTTTCTGTATTGGGTGCGGGGGGAGGGGGTGGGGGGTGGCACGGGGGTTTGCTTCATGCCTGTCAGTTTCTGGTGTGTTAGTGCAGTTTTATTCTTTTATCGTGGGTGAGTGTTTTTTTTCACTTCTTTTGCTGTATTATTCAGTTTCTTGGACACGGGTGTAAGTTTCACTCTTTCTCTCTCAATCCCTAGTCTACAGTTTATCTCTGTCAGTTTCTGATTTTGAGTGTTGGTTTATCTGTATCTGTCACTTTGTTTTATGTGAGAAACATCTTATTCTGTATCTTTCAGTTTCTGATGTTTGTTTGTGTTTCTTGAACTTGTGCCCCTCAGTTTATTGCATGTGAATGTGGGTTTGACTGTTAATCGAACACTTTCTTGTATATGAGTGGTGTTCACTCTTTATCTTTGATTGTCTGGTTTGTAAATTTAAGTTTTAACCTGTGCATTTAAATTTCTAATGTGCACTTATGGTTTTTAACCTGTCTATGTCACGGTCTGGTATACAAGTACGATTTTTAGTCTGGCTTTTGAGTCCGGATTGTACACCACATCTCTACATTCTCTAGAATGTGAGTGTGATTTTTAATCTGTACATGGCAATTCCTGATTAACGAGCATGGGTTTTACTCTGTAACCCTCATACTCTGGTCTTTGAGGTTGTGTCTTTCTTTCTTCTTGTTACCTGTCTGTTTCTGAAAAGTTGGTTTGAATTTTACTTTGTACCAGTTTCATTCTGATCCCCATTTGTGGGGTTTACTCTGCACCTCGCACTTTCTTATTGATTGAGTTTTATATCTGTACCAGTCAGTCTCTGGAATTTGCATCAAGATTTTACTCGACCTCAGTCTAACTCAGAATCGTGAGTGTTGGTTTTTATCTTGTTTCCTTGTATTTTTCAGTATGGAACTGTACTTGTCACTTTCTGGTATGTGTGTGTAGCTTTTATTTCATGGCTGTCAGTTTCTGTTGTGTTTTTCTGTATTGGGTGCGGGGGGAGGGGGTGGGGGGTGGCACGGGGGTTTGCTTCATGCCTGTCAGTTTCTGGTGTGTTAGTGCAGTTTTATTCTTTTATCGTGGGTGAGTGTTTTTTTTCACTTCTTTTGCTGTATTATTCAGTTTCTTGGACACGGGTGTAAGTTTCACTCTTTCTCTCTCAATCCCTAGTCTACAGTTTATCTCTGTCAGTTTCTGATTTTGAGTGTTGGTTTATCTGTATCTGTCACTTTGTTTTATGTGAGAAACATCTTATTCTGTATCTTTCAGTTTCTGATGTTTGTTTGTGTTTCTTGAACTTGTGCCCCTCAGTTTATTGCATGTGAATGTGGGTTTGACTGTTAATCGAACACTTTCTTGTATATGAGTGGTGTTCACTCTTTATCTTTGATTGTCTGGTTTGTAAATTTAAGTTTTAACCTGTGCATTTAAATTTCTAATGTGCACTTATGGTTTTTAACCTGTCTATGTCACGGTCTGGTATACAAGTACGATTTTTAGTCTGGCTTTTGAGTCCGGATTGTACACCACATCTCTACATTCTCTAGAATGTGAGTGTGATTTTTAATCTGTACATGGCAATTTCTGACATGTGTCTGTGAGGTTTACTTTGTACATTTCATTCTCTGGTCTGTGACTGCTGAATTTATTCTGCATCTGTCAGTTTATGTTAAGTGACATTGAGTTTTAGTCTGTATCTGTCAGTATCTGGTTTATAAATCTTCTTAATTATGTGTGTGTTTTATTCTGCATCTGTCAGAGTGTGAAGTGCAAGTGTTGGGTTTTCTTTGTGTCTGTCAGTTATGGATGAGAGATTTTCACTCTCTAACAGTAAATTTCTTGGAATTCACTGTGGATTTCACTCTGTGTCTGTCAGTCTCTGCTAGTTGAGTGTGGCTTTTATACTGCATTTGCTATTTTCTGATATGTAAATGTAGATTTTAATCTTTACCTGTTATTTTCTAGTATGCGAGTCTGGGTGTCAATCTATATCTGTCAGTTTCTCATATGTGAGGGAGGCAGTTATCCTGCACCTGTTACTTTCTGAAATGTGTGAAGGTTTTTATCTTTCCCTGTCAGTTTCTGGTATGTGATTGTGGCCTTTGTTCTGTCCCTATCTGTTTCTGTGAGTGGCATGTGGGTTCTGTTCCTGTCAGTATCTGGTGTGTGAATGTGGGTTTATTCTGTATCTTTCAATTTTGGAATTTGAGTGAGCACCTTTCAGCTTCTGTTAATTGAATGAGGGGTTAAATCTGCACCTGTCCATTGATAGTATATGAATGTTTATTTTACTCTGTACCTGTCAGTTTATGGAACATGCAGGGGTCCCCCCCCCCCGCCCCCCCACCTGCCAACTTCCAATATGTGATTGTTGTTTTATTCTATACCTGCCATTTTCTGTATATAATTATGGTTTTTGATCTTTACCTGTCAGTTTCTGTTACTTGAGTGAGTTTTCCTTTGCACCAGTTGGTTTCTGGTATGTGAGTGTCACTGTTAAGCTGCACCTGTAAATTAATATATAACAGTGTGGATTTATTCTGTATCTTTCAAACTCGAGTGTGTGATATGGGGCTTTTCTCTGAACCTTTCTATTTTGGTCTGTGTGTTTTAATCTGCAGCTTACAGTTCCTGATAGGTGTGTGTGCACATTTTCTTTTGTTCTGCAGCTATCAATGTCTACTGCACAAGTATGTGTGTTATTCCTCTCATTCAATTTCTCTTATTGGAGAATTGATTTTCCTTTGTCCCTCTCAGTCTCTGGTATGTGTCCATGTGTTTTACGTGGTAACTGTCTGTCTCTGTTAGGCGACTCTGGTGTTATTTTCTATCTGACAGTCTCTTGCATGTGAGTGGTTTTATTTTCTTCACTGTAGCTGTCAGTCTCCCTTCTGTGGCTGGAGGTTTTAATCTTTACTTTAACTCTTTAATAATTTGTAATTGTGAATTTCACTCTGTGTCTGTCTGTTTACAGTATAGGAATGTGTTTATTTTCTTTTAATCATCAGTTCCACAGAATCATAGAAAGTTTAAGGCACGGAAAGAGGCCACTTGTTCTAATCCCACTTTCCAGGACTTGGTCCGGAACCCTGCAGTTGACGGCATTTGAGGTGCCGAGCCAGAGTACTTCTGAATTAGTTGAGGGTTCCTGCCTCAACTATCCTTTCAGGCAGTGAGTTCCAGACCCCCAACACCCTCTGGGTGATTTTCTTTCCCTCATCTCCCCACTAATTTTTCTACCAATCACTTTAAATCTCTGGCCTTCGTCACTGACCTCTCTGTTAATGTGAATAGACCCTTCACCGCCAAACTGTCCAGGTCCCTCAAAATTCTATAAATTTCAATCAGATCTCCCCTCAGCCTTCATTGTTCCAAAGAGAAAAACCGCAGCCTATCCAATCTTTCCACACAGCTGCATTTTTCCAGCCCTGGCAACATCCAAATAAATCTCCTCTGAACACACTCCAGTCCAGTTACATCCTTTCTGTAATTAGGTGACCAGAACTGCACACAGTTTCAGGTATGTGAGGGTGAGATTCACTCTCTATCTTACTGTCTCCAGGATGTGTCCCTCTTGTGAGATTGATATAGTGTCTTTCACTTTGATCGTGGGTGTGCTTTTGAATTGAGATTGAGGCACCTAACTTTCAGCAGTACAGAATTGGAATGGATTCGAAACAATGTCTGTCTCTTCTGCTTTGTTTGATTGCTGGATTGAAAATGTGTCTCTGAACTTGGGATCAGTGAGAGTTTGACTATTTCTGCTCCATGTGACTCTGGAATTAACTGATGGCCTCTGGGAGTGATAACAAACCTACTCTGTGTTGCAAGGAGCTGACTGCACATTTCCTTGTGCCTGGGAATCATCACATTCATTTTGTTCCCTGGAAGTATTTGCCGACAGAAAGGAAGAACAATATATCTTGTAACTGAAGATCAGTTGAGGTGGAAGCGAGAAAAGAGATTAATGTAACATTTCAATTAATAATCATTATTACTAACCACAAATACTCACCAGAAATACAAAGAATGTCAGTGTCTGATTTCACTGCAGATCTCAGCATCTGCTGATCAGGTGTTTTAACCGATTTACAACAATTTAGTGACATCCAGAAACAAGCCAACATCTGCACTCTTCCAAGATTGCGATTACCTGAGTGATGTTTGTGCAGATCAGGTTTGGCCAGTCTGGACATAGCAGTGGAAGCCTTACCCATGCGCTTGTTGATTTCTGCATCTACAGACAGGTTACTGGTGATAGTTGAGCCGAGGCAGGTGAATTCTTGAAAGGTACACTCACAGTAAACAGCGTGAAACAGGAGTTAAACCACGAACATGTATTACAGAACTGAGGCGAGAAACAGAAAAGATTTTCAACAGCAGCTTATTCACGTTCGGTCTCACTTACCTAGTGCACACACAGGCCGAGAAAGGCCTCTCCATTCCGCCGCTCACTCCATGTTCCGGGATCAGTTCATCCTCCACAGTGCCTCTCACAAACAGCCCGCGACTCTCCCTGAACTTGCCCCGGAGTCAATGGAGATCTCTGGTCCAGACTGCGGACAGTATCCCAAAGCAATGTGCTGCTGGAAGCAGATTGCTGTTTACTGCCTTACCCCTAGGCTGCAATATCTCCATTCCCTCTGTTAAAAACAAACTCTTCCCGCTCACTGAGTAAATGGCGTTCAACAGATTTGCTGGAGTAGGGGAGCTCGCATGCGCCCGTTCGCTCATTCACAATCACCGGTGGAGGCGGGGCTGTACCGCGCATGTGCTTCATTCGGCAACAGTTTGAACAACAATAATCAATCGGAACTTTCTCCAGTTCAGTTTTATCTGATTTTGAGCAATGGAACCGGGACTGTGGGCAAGATTAGAGAAGGTTTCCAGCTGGGAGATGACCCCTTTACCAAGCTCAACTTGAGATCATTCTCTGCACTATGTTTGCTGTTCATTAGCTCAAATTCTCAAAGTGATCCTCCGAGAGAGTCGATGTGTTTGCCGGAATGGGGCAGGAGTTAATATCTGATAGTTACAGTCACAGATCAATTTAATGAGATTGTAACGTCTGTTTCCCCAGGCGGATCTTTCGAGATAAAACGAATCTTACAGTTCAGCCTAAAACTCAATAATTACAGGCCAGTCAGTCTAACCTCAGCAGTGGGTAAATTATTGAAATCTATTCTGAGACAAGATAAACTGTCACTTAGAAAGGCACATACCAACTGAATTGAATTTTAAAAAGAATGACAGATCAGGGTAGTGCAGTTGATGGATTCTACATTAATTTTAGCTTTTGACAGGCCCCCAAAATGCAGACTCTTTATAAAATAAAATCTCATGGGATCCAGGGAAATGCAGCAAGGTGGATGCAAAATTGCCTCAGTGGAAGGAAACGCAGAGTAATTGTTGACGGCTGCTTTTGAGACTGGAGGGCTGCTTCCAGTGGTTTTCCCCAGGGCTCAGTAATGGGTCCCCTGTTTTTTTGATGATCTATATGAACAAGTTGGACATAAATGTTGAGGGACACGATCAAGAGGTTTACAGACGACACCAATATTGGCCGTGTGGAAGATAGAGAGGAGGATTGCTGTGGACTGGAGGAAGATGTTTATGGTCAGGTCAGAAGGGCAGAAAAGTGGTGCATAGAATTCAACCCGGAGAAGTGTGACGTGATGCACTTGGGGAGGTCAAACAATGCAAAGGAATACACGATTAATGAGAAAATACTGAGAGGTGCAGAGGAGGTGAGGGACCTTGGAGTAAATGTCCACAGATCCCTGAAGGTGACAGGGCAGTGCGGTAATATGGTTAAGAAGACATATGGAATCCATGCCTTTATTAGCCGAGGTATAGAATATATGAGGAGGAAGGTTATGCTGGAACCTTATCATCATTGGTTAGGCCACAACTTGAGTCCTGTGTGCAGTTCTGGTCACCTCATTACAGAAAGGATGTAACTGCACCAGAGAGGGTACAGAGGAGATTTACGAGGATGTTGCTGGGACTGAAAAATGCAGCTATGAGGAAAGATTGGAAAGACTGTGGTTGTTCTCCTTGGTACAGAGAAGGCTGACGGGAGATCTGATTGAAATGTATAAAATGTTGAACGGCCTGGATAGAGTAGAGCTGAAGGGTCTATTGACCTCAGCAGAGAGATCAAAACCTGTCCTGGGAACTCTACATTTAGCGAACAGTTCGACATGAAAATGTGTAGATGTGAATATTGTGTCGGAGAGAGTGTATTAAAGGTGCTGACGGGTTAGTCTAATGTCACTGTGTTTGTGGGTCCGAGTCCGAGTCCCTCCTGTGTAAAATAAAAAGATTTTCCAGTCACAGAAGCACATTGCTCCCCTTCTCATCCCCAAAGTGGGAATTCAGTGTAGTTTCTTTGTTGATTTCAAGATTTCAGTCCAAAAGTGGAGAACATGTCAGCGATCGGGGGAGAGAGCGCCATCAGTGCAGTAAAAAACGGGTTTCAGTCAAAAATTGAGTCTTTACTTCAAGTACAAACTTTTCGACAGCAAGGATTCTGATGTTAGAGACAGGAAGGATCTAGTCTGGGATTTTGCAGTACCCGAATTTCAGTGGAATTTGAGTGTTTAGGACCAGAGAGAAACAGCAGGTTGTCTCCGCCCCCGTCCGCTCACTGCCTTTAAGTTGCTCTGTGCCGCCACCACCGGCTTCATTTCTGACCCAGTTCTGACTGACAGGGAGAATTTGTGCAGAGTCCCGGACATGACCGATACAGCAGGCGCCGAAACGGCTCCTCCAGCCGCCGCCGCTGAAGTCAAGACTCCCAAGAAGAAGAAAGCGGCTCCCCGGAACAAGTCAGCCGGTCCCACGTTGAGCGAGAAGATCCTCAAGATTGTGGCGGATTGCTCCGATCGCAAGGGGACCTCACTGCCCGCCATAAAGAAGGCTCTGGGTCGGAGCGGTGTGGATGTGGGGAAGTACAGGACACAAATCAAGCAAAGTATCAGGAGGAATGTGAATAAAGGCTCCCTGGTGCAGTGCAATGGAACGGGCGCCTCCGGCTCCTTCAGAATCCCTAAGCAGGGAACCCAGGGAAATGTGGGAAAGAAAGTCAAGTCAGGAGCAGGCAAAAAAACTTTCGTGAAGAAAACAGCTGGCAAGAAAGTGACAGCAAAGAAATCAGCAGCCAAGAAATTACCAGTCAAGAAACTAGCAGCCAAGAAATCGGCAGCGAAGAAAGCAGCAGGCAAGAAAGTGACCAGCAAGAAGGCGGCAACGCCAAAGAAATCCCCAGCGAAGTAAGCAGCGCTTCCGAAAAAGTCTCCTGTGAAGAAGGCCAAAAAACCCAAGAGTGCGGAAAGGTGCTCAAGAAAGTTCAATCATCAAGGGGCAAAACAAAGCCGAAAGCAGCAAAGGCTCAGAAAGCAGCCCCTGGAAAGAAGTGAAACTGCACGGGAAACTTGCAGTCATCTGAACCCAAAGGCTCTTTTCAGAGCCACCCACATTTCTCAGGAAAGAGCTGATCCCCCTATCAAATGATCCCTGTCACGCCGCCGTGTGCACATTTCACATAGAAATGATGGGAAGTAAATACAGGATCCCTGGTGACTCGCTGACATACACTACACTCAGCCCTTCCCCCACTCTCTGCAACAAAACAGAGGGATGTCCCGTCCTCACTGCAACTGGGGATATGTTCGGTACAGTCACAGTTCATGCTCCTTTCACTAATTCAGAGTGAGAGGGTCTAACACAGGAATACTGGCGAGAATTCCCGCGTCACAACTCAAACCCCAATACATGAGTTTCTCTAATTCAGCTGGGGTAAGGTGTTAGCAAAATACTCAATCCGTCTGGGAGGGGAGGTGTGTGGAAACGGGTTGACTTGTGATCGGAAGCACTGTGCTTAGGCGGGTAGATGATCAACTTTTAATTGTTATAGATCCTTATTTGACAGCTCCGGGTTTCTGTTATCTTTGACTATAAAGGCCGAGTCTGGAAGTTTTGTGCTGAGCTCTATTGTTGAGAGTTTTGTTTTTGAATTGGCGGTTGAAGCAAGTGGGAGGCGGAGCTGGAGGATGAAAGACATTTCACAGCTCTGTCTGTCACTCAATTTCCTCCCTGCCCTGCCTCTCACTCTCTGCCCGTTTTTCAGTCAGGTCCGGGCGAGCTGCATAAAAAAGGCAGCAGAAACAGCTCGTTTCTCATTCAGCAACGAGTTGAGTGAAGAAATGTCATGTCTGGAAGAGGTAAAGGAGGCAAAAGATTGGGCAAAGGCGGAGCAAAGCGGCACCGCAAAGTGCTTCGTGATAACATCCAGGGTATCACCAAGCCAGCAATCCGCCGCCTGGCTCGCCGTGGTGGAGTAAAGCTCATCTCGGGTTTGATCGATGAGGAGAACCGCGGGGTGCTGAAGGTTTTCCTGGATAATGTGATCAGAGATGCGGTCACGAACACTGAGCACACAAAGCGCAAGACGGTCACCGCCATGGATGTGGTGTACGCTCTGAAACGCCAGGGCCGCAATCTCTATGGATTCGGCGGCTAAACAAATCCACCCTTTGTACCAAACACAAAGGCTCTTCTAAGAGCCACCCAAAGACTCACAGAGAGAGCAGTGACATGGCAACTTGAATTAATAAGATCAAGTTATCTGAATATTGTTTATCTTTATCAACAACGGCTTTTATGCATCATTCCATTCTCTCAGTAAATTTACATGTCACATAAATTTCACTGTCTTTTTCTCTTCATTATTTATCGAACGCGTCATGAATTAAACGTTTGCATTTGATAATTTATTCCTGAGGGTCTGAACTGCCGGCACGAAGCGGAATTTACTGCCGTTATAGTAAGTAATGACTGGCGCTTTATTCCCGCCAGAGAAAACTATTCAAACTGTGTTGTAAAACACAGAGTGGGATCTAGGAGGAAAGAAATAAACGTGCAAGGAGTGAGATTTTATAATTGTTCCCGCCAAATTAGGTGCTTTTTAATCTTTGCCTTGTTTGCTCATCTGAAATTAGCGGCCTTTTTGAAATTGATAAAATTTCAGTTTCAGTTACAGTTCAACCAATCAGTGCACAGCATTTCCCGCCGCCCTTTGACTTCCCGGAGCTGATTTCAAACTTGACTGATGGACGGGGCTGCATCCAATCACAACACAAGGGCGGTCCCTCTACTGTCTTAAATAGACAGTCCCTGAGCAGCCTCAACATTTGCAGTGTCTTTGTTCCACATCTTCTACCAAAATAGCCAGAACCAAGCAGACAGCGCGCAAATCGACCGGAGGGGAAGCTCCCCGCAAGCAGCTGGCGACCAAACCGGCCCGCAAGAGCGCTCCAGCCATGGGCGGAGTGAAGAACCTCACCGTTACAGACCCAGCACTGTGGCTCTGGGGGAGATCCGCCGCTTCCAGAAATCCACCGAGCTGCTCATCCGCAAACTGCCCATCCAGCGCCTGGTGCGGGAGATCGCGCAGGACTTCAAGACAGACCTGCGCCTCCAGAGATCGGCCGTCATGGCCCTGCAGGAGGCCAGCGAGGCTTACCTGGTGGAGCCCTTTAAGGACACCAACCTGTGCGCCATCCATGCCAAGCGAGTCACCATCAAGCCCAAAGACATCCGGCTGGCCCGCCGTATCCGCGGGGAGCGCGCCTAAACTCACCCTGCCCTGATCTGAGATTGGCATCAAATAACACAACATCTCTTTTAACAGCCACCAAATCGGCAAAACAAAGATCTGCGATCTCCTGTTGTCAGAGAAATGTGGTTTAGAGTAGATCATTTTATTAGAGAGCCGATCATTGTGTAAAAGCTTACGTTTGCATAAACGGTAGATTTGCTAAACTCCCTGACAAATATCGCCAGAGGCGAGCAGCTAAATGCCCGAATCCAGTACTGAGATGGCTGAGGGGAGATCTGATTGAAATGTGCAACATTTTGGCGAGCCTGGAGAGAGTGGAGGTGAAGACTCTGAGCAGAGAGTTCAGTGACTGTGCGGCATATGTTTAAAGTGATAGGCAGAAAAATTAGAGGGAAAACGAGAATTTTATTTTCACCCAGAGGGTGGTGGTGGTCTGGAACTCACTGCCTGAAAGGGTAGTTGAGGCAGAGACCCCCAACTCATTCAAAAGGAATCTGGATATGCATCTTAAATGCTGTAATCTGCAGGGCGACGGTCTGAATGCTGGAAGGTGGGATGAGAATAGGTGGGCCGTTTTTCGGCCGGGACATACACGATGGGGCAAGTGCCCTCGTTGTAGGCCAATACAAAGCAGCGCTAGCATTATAAAATTGCCTTCTCAGACAGCAAGCAGCCTTTTAACAGATAAAGTGGGTGGCTCTGAAAAGAGCCTTTGGGTTCGCAGATTTAAGTCAGGCCGCTTCACTTGCTCTTGTGCTCCGAGCGGTGGTTTTCTTGGGGAACACGGCCCACAGGGAACTGCAGTCCAGCCCGGGAGGCGCGAGACTTGGCCTTGGACCGAGCTTTACCACCGGTCTTCCCTCTTCCAGACATTTCCACAATCTGACAAATACTTTCAGGAAGACTGCTGAGAACCGCCCACAATAGTCCCATTTATACCTTCGAGAGGAATGGTGTCGGGGGCACTGGTGATTTGTCACTCTGTATTGGGTGTCATTGTACTCTTCATGTGACCAATCAGAGAGCGGCTGAATTCACCAATCCGGAGACGCCAAGGAGATGAGGGCGGAAAATAACGGCGCGAAATTGTCAGACTGCAAACGATTTTTCAAATTTGAAAATCCCGCCAATATATTTGTAAAACACAGAGCGGCTTCAATATAGATCATCACATTTTTAGGTAACTTGGTTTTACCGCAAATATTTTAAAATCTTTTTTATATTGTATTATTCTGCATGTGGTAACAATTTCCAGATTGGCTTTCACATTCCGCCATCGATTCGAGTTCACTCTCTATCCTTTTTGAAACATTGTATAACCAGCGGACAGAAAGCCTCTTTCACAGCATTCTGTAACCATTTCAGCTCAATGTTCCGAATGATACTGCATCGCTGATTATAGATTGAACCCTATTGGTGAGAGACAACAGCGGAGTTTATAATCTTAGTGTCAGGTGTCAAAGAGTGAGACTGAGGGTTCCCACACCACCGGGGTTTCTAGATAATGTGCTGATTACTTATTGAGGACAAACTTGATCTCGGGATATGAGTGACTGAGAAATGATGTATGTGCGTTAAATCAGATTTTATTATCGAAATATAGCAAAGGGGCCGAATATGAACGCGTCCATTAACAAAGCTCACAAATGGTCAGTAATTAATGATCGGGACATTATTAAGTAGAGACAGGAAGATCGCACGGGCAGTGAAACTGTGTTAACCAGAATCTGTGGGATTAAAACAGAGATCACAAAGGCATTTAGAAAATACAAGTCACTTGCTAAAAATATCAAAACAAATTGATATTATAGAGATAATGTTGTAGCTTTTTGAGAGACGTTGTGGGTGGCTCTTAAATTCGGAACTCGCAGTTTATACACATCCCCAGAGATCTATGTTAATGAAGGATGGGTGAAAACCATGTTCGTGATTGGCTGGTTTACAATGAAGTCAATTCTTGAGGTTCTGTATTTATCTGATTGCTTACTTTAGATAACAAATCAAATTTAGTGTTCTGCGAAGCCACAACATTTCACAGCAGTCAGCTCAGTCCATTGCTCTTGCCTGTCACCTATCCACCGATATCCCTGACTTTCTCAATCCCTCTGCTACTCTCTCTTCAACTGTTTCAGTTTTGCTGGCACCAGCCCGTCACCTTTTTCATTCTGCACGGATCATTCCTCCGCACTTCAGCTTACTCACAGAAGACAAGGTGGCCGAGTGATTAAAACGATGAACTGCTAATCTGTTGTGCTCTGCATGCGTGGGTTTGAATTCCATACTCCTTGTTTCTGTATGTTTAAAATAAGAGCACCGGCTTCGTGTTCCATTCGAGTTCGCTGCTTCTTTCAAAGCAAGAAATACGGATGTGTAAAATAAGCACAGTGACAGTGTTGTAGTGGAGTATTGCATCCAGTTCTGGTTATTTGAGGGTACAGAGTAGATTTATCAGAATGTGTGAAGTCGATAGAGATGGGTTTGTTCTCCATTGAATCAACAACATTGAAACAGTTGAAGAGACAGTAGTAGAGGGAGTCAGAAAGTCAGGCATATTGGTGGAAAGGTGACAGGCAAGATCAGTGGACGAGCTGACTGAAGGGACATTTACATCAAGTGTGAAACATCATGACAAGTGAGACAAGGAAAAACACTTCCCATTAGCTCATTGTACAAGGACACAGTGACAGAAATTCAGTATTTTGGGCAGGAGATGTCGGGTGAACACGGAGTGAGTGGTGATGATCTGGAAGTCACTTCCCACAAGGGAGCTGGAAGTAGAGACAATCAATTATTCAAGAGATTATTGACACAGCATTTGAAGGAATTAAACTTGCAGAGCTACAGGGATCGAGCGGTGGAGTGAGTGTGATTGGATTGCACTGTGGAGAGCTGTCATGGACTCGATGGGCCAAATAGCCTCCTTCGGTGCTGTAAATAACTTTATGTTTACTATTAGTTTCTGACTGAAAACTGATCAGTTTAAAGGCTATTTTAAATCTATATTTATTCAAAAAATGATAAATTTACGGGAGACGTACATGGATGATGAGAATCATTTTATAAATTGCATTGACTTGTTCGGTTTTAAAACAGTTTTTTTAAAATATTTTGTCTGTGTGTAGTTTGTACTCTGTCCCCGTCAGTTCCTAGTCTGAGAGTGTGAGTTTACCTTACATTAATTCATTCTCTGTTATCTGAATGTAGGTTCAATCTTTACCCAGAGCACCGTGTGTGAATTGAACTTTACCTATCTCCCTTTTTATTATTATTTAACAAAGATCTGCACACTCTTGTTTCTGACTGTGAACTCATTTATTAGTTTAGAGGACATGTCTTCTTCAACATAAATTTCGTTGAAAGAAAATTGAAGTTCAGCATTGTGGGAGATGCACATGGATGATGAGAGTCTTTTGTAAGTTTTAATTTGGAAATCACATTGATCATCTTTAAGTTATAAAATGAAGCTGCATTATACAAGAATTGAGGTCTGACCTGAAGCAGAGAACTCAGGTCAACTGCTTGGAAAGCAGATATTCTCAGCATTATACCACCAACACTATGTGAGTTTGACGTATCTAAATGAGTACATTATTCTGTAACATTTATTTTCTGTTATGCGACTATGTCTGGTTCCAGTTCATCATGTCAGCCTCTGGTACTCTGTATGAGGTAGGATTCATGTGCTGTATGTCAGTTTCTGGTACTGCCTGTGAGTGTGAATATATTTCTGTATCCATCAGTCTCTCAAACTGAATGTGAGTGTGGATTAGTTCATTTTTCATCCATCTCCGCAACTGACAGTGAGAATGTGATTCATTCAGTATCTCTGTGTCTCTGGTATTGTTTGTGAATGTGTTGCTTATTCTGTGTTTTTCTGTGACTGGTAGAGTTTGTGAGTGTGGCATTCATTCTGTACCTGTAAGGAAATATTATTGAATGGCATTGTGGACTCAGTGTTTTTAGGCACTCCTAATCGATGTGAATCATATTTGTACTGTGTCCATCTGTTTCACGTCATGTAATTGAGTGTGGGGTGCATTATATAACTGTTAGTCCATGGCTGTGATGGATAGATTTTTGATC
Source organism: Heterodontus francisci (assembly GCF_036365525.1). Taxonomy (NCBI): domain Eukaryota; kingdom Metazoa; phylum Chordata; class Chondrichthyes; order Heterodontiformes; family Heterodontidae; genus Heterodontus; species Heterodontus francisci. The sequence goes on along the minus strand of NW_027140989.1, from coordinate 3,026,114 downwards.
TGCAAGGCAGCAAATCGTTCTTGGGACAGCCAGGAAAGTCTAGTTGAGCACAATCACATCAGCCATGATCATATTAAATGGCAGAGTAGGGTGGAGAGGTCAAATAATCTACTCTTGGTCATCTTTGTTATGTTCTTAAGATCTTCTCCTGCTTGACATGACTAAACAATCTTCCACTCACTCGGTGAATGGCGCTCACAGGCACAGCTGGGGGAGGGGTGTGCATGCGGTCTTCGCCTCATGATGACGTCATAGTGGGCTGGGTTATATCGCGCGTGCGCAGATCTCTGCAACAATTCAGCTTCAAAACTCAATGGGAACTTTGGTCACTGATCTGAAACGTTAACTCTGCTTCTCTTTCCACAGATGCTGCCAGACCTGCTGAGTGGTTCCAGCATTTCTTGTTTTTATTTCAGATTTCCAGCATCCGCAGTATTTTGCTTTTATTTAAGGGAACTTTGCCCATTTCACCCTCATCAATGTCTGAACAATGAAACTGAACATGGGGTTAGGGTGGAGGGAGGGTGGGGAGGGGTGCAGGGAATCTATAACCTAGAAAGCCGGGAGCTGATCCCATTTAGATGTTCAAATTGCCGCCTCTCCCTGGAGGGTGTTTGTTATTATTCAAACTCTCCTCTCAAAACAATCCGACAGAAACATGGGAGGAAGGAGGGAGCCGGTGTGTTTGGTGGGACCTTGAAGAATTAATTTCAGTCAGCAAAGGTTTGTCTAACCGGAGTGAAACCCGCGGTCAATGTGTGTAATACGGAATGGCGATCTTCATAGTTTCATTCTAAACAAGAGACACGGACCTGCCGCGATTATACCGGACACACAAACACAGTGACAATAGAGCCCGTCCCAGAGTTTCAGCTCCCGGTTGTTAAATGTCCTCATTTACACAGTCTTTACTGTGAATCTCTGGGGTTAGTTGCTGATTCCTAGTCCTGTATCCCTTAGACAGTCGGAACCAGGAGATCCTCACACTCCCTTTTGGAAGATTTATTGACAGGAATTTTTACAAACTTTGGCTGAGTCGATCACAACCTGCTGTTCAATCATAGTATTATTTAACGAATTAAGAACAAAGAACAAAGATAATTACAGCACAGGAACAGGCCCTTCGGCCCTCCAAGCCTGCGCCGATCCAGATCCTCTCTCTAAAAATGTCGCCTATTTTCTAAGGTTCTGTATCTCTTTTCTTCCTGCCCGTTCATGTATCTGTCTAGATACATCTTAAAAGACTCCATCGTGCCCGCATCTACCACCTCCGCTGGCAATGCGTTCCAGGTGCCCACCACCCTCTGCGTAAAGAACATTCCACGCATATCCCCCCTAAACTGTTCCCCTTTCACTTTGAACTCGTGTCCTCTAGTAATTGAAACCCCCACTCTGGGAAAAAAGCCTCTTGCTATCCACCCTGTCTATACCTCTCATGATTTTGTACACCTCAATCAGGTCTCCCCTCAACCTCCATCTTTCTAATGAAAATAATCCTAATCTACTCAACCTCTCTTCATAGCTAGCGCCCTCCGTACCAGGCAACATCCTGGTGAACCTCCTCTGCACCCTCTCCAAAGCATCCACATCCTTTTGATAATGTGGCGACCAGAACTGTACGCAGTATTCCAAATGTGGCCGAACCAAAGTCCTATACAACTGTAACATGACCTGCCAACTCTTGTACTCAATGCCCCGTCCGATGAAGGAAAGCATGCCGTATGCCTTCTTGACCACTCTATTTACCTGCGTTGCCACCTTCAGGGAACAGTGGACCTGAACACCCAAATCTCTCTGGACATCAATTTTCCCCAGGACTTTTCCATTTACTGTATAGTTCACTCTTGAATTGGATCTTCCAAAATGCATCACCTCGCATTTGCCCTGATTGAACTCCATCTGCCATTTCTCTGCCCAACTCTCCAATCTATCTGTATGCTGCTGTATTCTCTGACAGTCCCCTTCACTATCTGCTACTCCACCAATCTTAGTGTCGTCTGCAAACTTGCTAATCAGTCCACCTATACTTTGCTCCAAATCATTAATGTATATCACAAACAACAGTGGTCCCAGCACGGATCCCTGTGGAACACCACTGGTCACACGTCTCCATTTTGAGAAACTCCCTTCTACTGCTACTCTCTGTCTCCTGTTGCCCAGCCAGTTCTTTATCCATCTAGCTAGTACACCTTGGACCCCAAGCGCCTTCACTTTCTCCATCAGCCTGCCATGGGGAACCTTATCAAACGCCTTACTGAAGTCCATGTATATGACATCGACAGCCCTTCCCTCATCAATCAACTTTGTCACTTCCTCAAAGAATTCTATTAAGTTGGTAAGACATGACCTTCCCTGCACAAAACCATGCTGCCTATCACTGATGAGCCCATTTTCTTCCAAATGGGAATAGATCCTATCCCTCAGTATCTTCTCCAGCAGCTTCCCTACCACTGACGTCAGGCTCACCGGTCTATAATTACCTGGATTATCCCTGCTACCCTTCTTAAACAAGGGGACAACATTAGCAATTCTCCAGTCCTCCGGGACCTCACCCGTGTTTAAGGATGCTGCAAAGATATCTGTTAAGGCCCCAGCTATTTCCTCTCTCGCTTCCCTCAGTAACCTGGGATAGATCCCATCCGGACCTGGGGACTTGTCCACCTTAATGCCCTTTAGAATACCCAACACTTCCTCCCTCCTTATGCCGACTTGACCTAGAGTAATCAAATATCTGTTCCTAACCTCAACATCCATCATGTCCCTCTCCTCGGTGAATACCGATGCAAAGTACTCATTTAGAATCTCCCCCATTTTCTCTGAGTCCAAGCATAACATTCCTCCTTTGTCCTTTAGTGGGCCAATCCTTTCTCTAGTTACCCTCTTTCTCCTTATATATGAATAAAAGGCTTTGGGATTTTCCTTAACCCTGTTTGCTAAAGATATTTCATGACCCCTTTTAGCCCTCTTAATTCCTCGTTTCAGATTGGTCCTACATTCCCGATATTCTTTCAAAGCTTCGTCTTTCATCAGCCGCCTAGACCTTATGTCTGCTTCCTTTTTCCTCTTAGCTGGTCTCACAATTTCACCTGTCATCCATGGTTCCCTAATCTTGCCATTTCTATCCGTCATTTTCACAGGAACATTTCTCTCCTGCACGCTAATCAACCTCTCTTTAAAAGCCTCCCACATATCACATGTGGATTTACCTTCAAACAGCTGCTCCCAATCTACATTTCCCAGCTCCTGCCGAATTTTGGTATAGTTGGCCTTCCCCCAATTTAGCACTCTTCCTTTAGGACCACTCTCATCTTTGTCCATGAGTATTTTAAAGCTTACTGAATTGTGATCACTATTCCCAAAGTAGTCCCCTACTGAAACTTCAACAACCTGGCCGGGCTCATTCCCCAACACCAGGTCCAGTATGGCCCCTTCCCGAGTTGGACTATTTACATACTGCTCTAGAAAACCCTCCTGGATGCTCCTTACAAATTCTGCTCCATCTGGACCTCTAACACTAAGCGAATCCCAGTCAATGTTGGGAAAATTAAAATCTCCTATCACCACCACCCTGTTGCTCCGACATCTTTCCATAATCTGTTTACATATTTGTACCTCTATCTCACGCTCGCTGTTGGGAGGCCTGTAGTACAGCCCCAACATTGTTACCACACCCTTCCTATTTCTGAGTTCTGTCCATATTGCCTCACTGCTCGAGTCCTCCATAGTGCCCTCCTTCAGCACAGCTGTGATATCCTCTTTGACCAGTAATGCAACTCCTCCACCCCTTTTACCTCCCTCTCTATCCCGCCTGAAGCATCGATATCCTGGGATATTTAGTTGCCAATCATGCCCTTCCCTCAACCAATTCTCAGTAATAGCAATAACTCTCAGTAATAGCAATAACTAATAGCAATAATTAAGGAGACATTCTGTTCACTACTCAGGCCTTGAACTCAGTTTGAGCAGACCAACAAGTGAAAGGTTCAGCATTTTTCCAGATATAGCAGACAGAGCTCGATAGAGGGACTCAGGGTTAATCCTGCACACACAGGGCAGTTTGAGTGACAGTCACACAGGGACGGGAACTGATCTCGATTCCGTTGCCTACTCACCCAACAAGAACAGTTTTGGACTGACTAAACATCCAACTCACTATAATTCAGTATGGAGAATGACAGAGGCTTGTCCACTCCATCTTTCCTTACTTTATCTGGGACATTCTGTAAGGGAAAGTATTCCAGTGCCTCACACTCGCAGACAACAACTGACATGTGTTGAGACAGTCAGTGTTAGTCTTTCACTTACCATGAATAGGCGACTCTCCAAGAACCTGTAAATCCAATATCCCGAAGCAGCTGCTCTACTCAGAACTTGGTCGTGGTAGGAGAACCCCAGGTGGACAGTGGAAACACATCAAGATGTCCTCAAATCATCCCTCATTTGGGAAGACATTGTACTCTTCAGGGATATTTGTCAGGAGCATGCAAATGCGAACTCGACGCAGCGAAGGCAGCACCCACACCGCCAAAGCAGTCATTTACCTGACCCTTCCAGCACCACCTGTCCCTGATGAGACAGAGTCTGCAGATCATGCATTGGACTTATCAGCCATTTCAGAACACATCAAACTGGAGTGGAAAAAAGTCATCCTTGATCCCGAGGGACTGTCTGAGATGAAAGAGAATAAATATGCCAATATAATGATCAGCATTAATAATGAACTGGATAGGGAGGAGATCGAGAGCAGGGAGATAGAATAGGGAGGGGAAGTGGCCTGTGACGTTTATATAATGAAACACATTGACAGAGATCCTGTCCTATTTGGGTAAAGACTTATTCAAGATAGAAAAATGTAAACTACTCTCTCGCTGACATTTTGTGCCAGAGACAACCTCTCTATTATTTCCAAACTCAAAGCAGGGCCAGATTGTAAACAAATACTATATTTCTCACTGAACCACATTTACCTGTTGGACTCTCTGCAGATTCGCAGGACAAGGCCATTCAGATATATTTTCAGTCACTAAGAGATTCATTCTGATGACATTAAGCAGAGACTATAACTTTCATCCCTCAAACACTCGGATTCACTTTGACACTTCTACGAGATCCGTTTGGCCAGTTTAGGAGCCGCCCCCTCACCCCTTCCTCCGCTTTATTCCGACCATCTTCCAGTCTCACTGTCACACACAGTACCATTAATTTGCTTTTGATCAAGATAATTCAAAGGTTGTTTGCAGCGCCAATCATTGAAATAATAATGGCAGTGAATTGTACAAAATATCCAATATCCACCCGATCACCATGATTCCAAACGGGCGGAATAGTGAGAGTGCAGTTGGGAAGGGAAACAAGGTTATAAGAGACAGTATGAGAAAATATTAATGGGGAAACAAAAAGCAAATCAATAACCATTTATCAAGAAACAAAAATTCAAATGACAGTGCAAAAAATTGGGCTTTGTTTATGGATAAAGAAAGAAACGCTTATGTGAAGGAAAAGGTAATGAAATGGTGTGTTATATGTATGTTCACAAAAGAAAAGGGTTAAGTTAATATCACGGGAGAAGAGGGGTGCAGAGTTATTGGATAGGATGAAAAAGTTCTGGATAGGTTGACATCTCTTTAAGTTAATAAGTCCAGAAAGGAAGTATCCCATATTACTGAGTGAGATACCAGAAGCTCTGAGCAAAATCTTTGAATATGGAAGGTGTGCCAGGTGACTGATGGATTACACTCCTGTTCTGGAAAGGAGAAGGAAATATCTGGTAACAAAGACCATTATTTTTGACAACAGTGGTGACTTAATAAAGGACAACCAGGACGGATTTGTTCAGGACAAATCATGTGCGACTAACATCATTGAATTCTTGTGGTTGAAGTTACTGAAGGTAGTACAGTAATTCTTGGATATATGCTCTTCCAAAGGCATTCAATCAAGTAGTGAATAACAGACTTACATGGAGAATAGAAATGCATGTTAAAATTGACACTGGTATCCTGAGATGATAGTTGGTTAAAGGATAGGAGGCTATTCTGTGACCGTGTCCTATTTACACCTTCTCTTTTGTTATCTCTTCCCCCACCCCCACTTTACTTGCTTATAACCTTTTACAATTCTAATATTTGCTCGTTCTGAAGTAAGGTCACCGACCTGAAATGTTAACTCTGCTTCTCTCTCCACAGATGCTGCCAGACCTGCTGAGTATTTCCAGCATTTCTTGTTTTTATTTCAGATTTCCAGCATCCGCAGTATTTTGCTTTTATTTTAGAGTTTAGTCGTGAACTGATACTTTTTGCTTACTGGGCAGAACTATGCAGTGGAGTGACGCAGAAAACTGTACGAAGAACAATGTTTTTATCGGGCGCACAATGTCGACGTTTGAGGAGGACAAAATACATAGCAATGCATGCAAATGGGAAAGAGCTGTAAGTTTCAGGTAGATGTCACCTGAACAGAGGTGAGACAGAGAATACCCAAGCCATCGCACCTTTAGATTCCTGACCAAGATAGACCTACAAGGTACAAACTCAAGTTATGTGACCAAGTCAGAGAGTTCATTAGGTTTAACTAAGATGCACAAAGTTAATACTTAACAAGGCAATAGATATTCAGTAAAACACAACACCCATTCTTGTTTCTGTGCTTGCTGCGGCACGGACTTCTCTCCTTCTTCTTCCTTTGCTGTGTTTTCTTGACTGTGTTCTACCTTCTCCTTCTAAGCGCTAACGATCTTCTATTGGCCCCTCTCATTGCACAAACTGACAGATACAGAGTAAAATCAACCTTCACAAACCAGGAACTGACAGATATAGAGTAAAATCAACGTTCATACACCAGAAACTGACAGGTACAGAGTAAAATCAACATTCACATACCAGGAACTGACAGGTACAGAGCAAAATCAACATTCACATACCAGGAATTGACAGGTGCAGAGTAACATCAACATTCACATACCAGGAACTGACAGGAACAGAGTAAAATCAACATTCACATACCAGGAACTGACAGGTACAGAGTAAAATCAACATTCACATACCAGGAACTGACAGGTGCAGAGTAAAATCAACATTCACATACCAGGAACTGACAGGTGCAGAGTAAAATCAACATTCACATACCAGGAATTGACAGGTACAGAGTAAAACCAACATTCACATACCAGGAACTGACAGGTGCAGAGTAAAGTCAGCATTCACACACCAGGAACTGACAGGTACAGAGTAAAATCAACATTCACATACCAGGAATTGACAGTTACAGAGTAAAACCAACATTCACATACCAGGAACTGACAGGTGCAGAGTAAAATCAACATTCACATACCAGGAATTGACAGGTACAGAGTAACATCAACATTCACATACCAGTAACTGACAGGGACAGAGTAAAATCAACATTCACAAACCAGGAACTGACAGGTACAGAGTAAAATCAACATTCACATACCAGGAACTGACAGGTGCAGCGTAAAATCAACATTCACATACAAGGAACTGACAGGTGCAGAGTAAAATCAACATTCACATACCAGGAATTGACAGGTACAGAGTAAAACCAACATTCACATACCAGGAACTGACAGGTGCAGAGTAAAGTCAGCATTCACACACCAGGAACTGACAGGTACAGAGTAAAATCAACATTCACATACCAGGAATTGACAGTTAAGGAGTAAAACCAACATTCACATACCAGGAACTGACAGGTGCAGAGTAGAATCAACATTCACATACCAGGAAGTGACAGGTACAGAGTAAAACCAACATTCACATACCAGTAACTGACAGGTGCAGAGCATAAGCAACATTCACAGACCAGGAATTGACAGGTGCAGAGTAAAATCAACAGTTACATACCAGGAACTGACAGGTGCAGAGTAAAATCAACATTCACATACCAGGAACTGACAGATACATAACAGATCGTTGGCCGGTAGTTATTTTAAGGCAGGGAATTAACAAATGACGTAATGATCGAACCGATCCATGAACGTTCCTGTCGGAGATCTCGAAGTTACCTTCAGCTGTTGGTATTCAAATAACTGCAGTAAATCGATTCTTTCAGAGAGGCTGTCAGTGGATCTTAAAAGAGCCGATGTGCTTGGTGCTTTATTTTGGTACATTGTGGAGATCTGCAAGGAGCTGTTGTGCTTGGTCACCGCAATGTCCAATCGCAGGTCAAATTTATGTTGCAATGTTTTACAAAGGAAAAAAATGTCAAAGCCATTACAGAATAGAAGTTGATAAAATATTCTCATCATCCAATCAGCTTCATTCTCCTGCTTGATCGGCGTCGCCCTGCAGCAAGTTTGTTTCATTCAAGTGTTTCTCCAATTTCCTATTGAAATCATTGATTTTCACTGCTTCCACCACACTTGTGGACAGACAGTTGCAGCAGGTATAACAAAAAGTGCTTCCTCACATTTCCCTGCATCTCTTTCCCAAAACCATCAATCTGTGTCTCCTAGTCCTTGTACCATCAACTAATGGGAACAGGTTCTCCTTCTCTAACTTACCTACACCTGCATCAAATTTCCCCTCAATCCACATTGCTGTAAGGAGAACAACCACTTACTTAGATAACACAATCCAGAGCCATCTATCCAAGCTTTTCAATAACAAAAGAATAGTTGTGCTGTAAGTAGTATAGACAGGAGCATAACATCAAGAGACTTTGATAGATCAACTGATTGTCTCTGCCCAACGCACCAGATTTTCTGTATCACCTGAACACTGCTCACCGCTGTGTAAAGTTTAGAGTATTTTCATGGCTTACATTTATGCAAGAACTACAATGTCAAGGTTGGATTGTAAAGCATGACGGTCATCTTCACTGAACTACGTCAAAAGGTCATGTTGAGAGTGGTGTCAGTGTGGAAGATGCACGTAGCCATAGGAAAAAAAGGGCAAGTCATGTAGCTGGAGGGGGATCCACAATGTGGGGGCGATGGACCATGACATATTTTACGTTTGTGACAAATAAGAACAACGAAAATAATAGGATTAATGATGTGCTTTGTACATCAATAGATTGAAGTTTGTTTGATCTGTTGCTTGCTTTATTATGAAATTTGTTTTCAAGGCTATACTTTGTTTAAACCTTTGTGTGAGAACAATGGGAGAGACACCAGCACTCCTTGCAGGGAGAGAGAAGAGATAAAGGCAGAATTAAAGAAAAAAATGTCTGGGATCAGCAAGAATGTAACCCTTAGGATCTTTGCTAAAATAGAAAGAATCTGGAAGCATCTGTAATGTGTGTAGATTCAACTATTAACTAACTAGTCTCAAACAATGATGTCAACCTGGACCAATTAGGACACTTAGAACAATTCAAAACTAATATGGTAACATTCTTGCACCACAAAAAGGATAAAAGAAAGGGTGTTGCAGGACATCGTCATCACACTTAGACAGGGGTCAACAGAAGATCGTTGGTACTTAAAAGGAGAAGATAGAATACAGTCAAGAAAACACAGCAAGGGATGAAGAAGGAGAGAAGTCCGTGCCGCAGCAAGCACAGAAACAAGAACGGGTGTTGTGTGTTGCTGCATATCTATTACCATTGTTAAGTATTAACTTTGTACATCTTAGTTAAGCCTAATAAACTCTCTGAGTTGGTCACATAACTTGAGTTTGTACCTTGTAGGTCTATCTTGGTCAGGAATCTAAAGGTGAGACGGGTTGGGTATTCTCTGTCTCACCTCTGTTCAGGTAACATCTACCTGAAACTTAAAGCTCTTTACTATATGCATACATTGCTATGTAATTTGTCCTCCTCAAACTTCGAAATTGTGGGCCCGTTAAAAACATTGTTCTCCGTACAGTTTTCTGTGTCACCTCACTGCATAGTTCTGCCCAGTAAGCAAAAAGGATCAGTTCACTACGAAACTCTAAAATAAAAGCAAAATGCTGCGAATGCTGGAAATCTGAAATAAAAAGAAGAAATGCTGGAAATACCCAGCAGGTCTGGCAGCATCTGTGTGGAGAGAAGCAGAGTTAACGTTTCAGGTGAGTGACCTTTGATCATAATATTTGCAGCACTGTCTGTTTTTATTTCAGATTTCCAGCATTCACAGTATTGTGTTTTTATTAACATGAACGGATTGCTCAGCTCCAAGTTGAAATCATTGCACAGCATTCTATTAATCAAAACGCCGGAGTGGCGCACTGCAGCAAGCGATAGTGGCATAGTGGTGAGCATAGCTGACTTCCAAGCAGTTGGCCCGGGTTTGATTCCCGGCCAACGCAATCTTAAGTTGCTGGTTTACTTTATGTTGCAGTATTTTACAAACGAAAAAGTTTCAAAGCCTTGACAGAATTGTCGTTGTTAAAATATTCTCATCATCCAATCAGATTCATTCTCCTACTTGATCAGCGTCGCCCTGGAGCAAGTTTGCTTCCTTCAAGTGTTTCTCCAATTTCCTATTGAAATCATTGATTGTCTCTGCTTCCACCACACTTGTGGACAGACAGTTGCAGCAGGTGTAACAAAAAGTGCTTCCTCACATTTCCCTGCATCTCTTTCCCAAAACCATCAATCTGTGTCTCCTAGTCCTTGTACCATCAACTAATGGGAACAGGTTCTCCTTGTCTAACTTACCTACACCTGTATCAAATTTCCCCTCAATCCACATTGCTGTAAGGAGAACTACCACTTACTTAGATAACACAATCCAGAGCCATCTATCCAAGCTTTTCAATGACAAAAGAATTGTTGTGTTGTAAGTAGTATAGATAGGAGCATAACATCAAGAGACTTTGATAGATCAACTGATTGTCTCTGCCCAACGCACCAGATTTTCTGTGTCACCTGAACACTGCTCACCGCTGTGTAAAGTTTAGAGTATTTTCATGGCTTACATTTATGCAAGAACTGCAATGTCAAGGTTGGATTGTAAAGCATGACGGTCATCTTCACTGAACTACGTCAAAATGTCATGTTGAGAGTGGTGTCAGTGTGGAAGATGCACGTAGCCATAGGAAAAAAAGGCAAGTCATGTAGCTGGAGGGGGATCCACAATGTGGGGGCGATGGACCGTGACATATTTTACGTTTGTGACAAATAAGAACAACTAAAATAATAGGATTATTGATATGCTTTGTACATCAATATATTGAAGTCTGTTTGATCTGTTGCTTGCTTTATTATGAAATTTGTTTTCAAGGCTATAATTTGTTTAAACCTTTGTGTGAGAACAATGGGAGAGACACCAGCACTCCTTGCAGGGAGAGAGAAGAGATAAAGGCAGAATTAAAGAAAAAAATGTCTGGGATCAGCAAGAATGTAAACTTTAGGATCTTTGCTAAAATAGAAAAAATCGGGAAGCATCTGTAATGTGTGTAGATTCAACTATTAACTAACTAGTGTCAAACAATGATGTCAACCTGGACCAATTAGGACACTTAGAACAATTCAAAACTAATATGGTAACATCCTTGCACCACAAAAAGGATAAAAGAAAGGGTGTTACTGGACATCGTCATCACACTTAGACAGGGGTCAACAGAAGATCGTTGGTACGTAAAAGGAGAAGATAGAATACAGTCAAGAAAACCCAGCAAGGGATGAAGAAGGAGAGAAGTCCGTGCCGCAGCAAGCACAGAAACAAGAACGGGTGTTGTGTGTTGCTGCATATCTATTACCATTGTTAAGTATTAACTTTGTACATCTTAGTTAAGCCTAATAAACTCTCTGACTTGGTCACATAACTTGAGTTTGTACCTTGTAGGTCTATCTTGGTCAGGAATCTAAAGGTGAGACGGGTTGGGTATTCTCTGTCTCACCTCTGTTCAGGTAACATCTACCTGAAACTTAAAGCTCTTTACTATATGCATACATTGCTATGTATTTTGTCCTCCTCAAACTTCGAAATTGTGGGCCCGTTAAAAACATTGTTCTCCGTACAGTTTTCTGTGTCACCTCACTGCATAGTTCTGCCCAGTAAGCAAAAAGGATCAGTTCACTACGAAACTCTAAAATAAACGCAAAATGCTGCGAATGCTGGAAATCTGAAATAAAGAGAAGACATGCTGGAAAATCCGAGCAGGTCTGGCAGCATCTGTGTGGAGAGAAGCAGAGTTAACGTTTCAGGTGAGTGACCTTTGATCAGAATATTTGCAGCACTGTCTGTTTTTATTTCAGATTTCCAGCATTCACAGTATTGTGTTTTTATTAACATGAACGGATTGCTCAGCGACAAGTTGAAATCATTGTCCAGCATTCTATTAATCAAAACGCCGGAGAGGCTCACTGCAGTAAGCGATAGTGGCATAGTGGTGAGCATAGCTGACTTCCAAGCAGTTGGCCTGGGTTTGATTCCCGGCCAACGCAATCTTAAGTTGCTGGTTTACTTTATGTTGCAGTATTTTACAAACGAAAAAGTTTCAAAGCCTTGACAGAATTGTCGTTGTTAAAATATTCTCATCATCCAATCAGATTCATTCTCCTGCTTGATCAGCGTCGCCCTGGAGCAAGTTTGCTTCCTTCAAGTGTTTCTCCAATTTCCTATTGAAATCATTGATTGTCTCTGCTTCCACCATACTTGTGGACAGACAGTTGCAGCAGGTGTAACAAAAAGTGCTTCCTCACATTTCCCTGCATCTCTTTCCCAAAACCATCAATCTGTGTCTCCTAGTCCTTGTACCATCAACTAATGGGAACAGGTTCTCCTTGTCTAACTTACCTACACCTGTATCAAATTTCCCCTCAATCCACATTGCTGTAAGGAGAACTACCACTTACTTAGATAACACAATCCAGAGCCATCTATCCAAGCTTTTCAATAACAAAAGAATTGTTGTGTTGTAAGGAGTATAGATAGGAGCATAACATCAAGAGACTTTGATAGATCAACTGATTGTCTCTGCCCAACGCACCAGATTTTCTGTGTCACCTGAACACTGCTCACCGCTGTGTAAAGTTTAGAGCATTTTCATAGCTTACATTTATGCAAGAACTGCAATGTCAAGGTTGGATTGTAAAGCATGACGGTCATCTTCACTGAACTACGTCAAAATGTCATGTTGAGAGTGGTGTCAGTGTGGAAGATGCACGTAGCCAGAGGAAAAAAAAGGCAGGTCATGTAGCTGGAGGGGGATCCACAATGTGGGGGCGATGGACCGTGATATATTTTACGTTTGTGACAAATAAGAACAACTAAAATAATAGGATTAATGATGTGCTTTGTACATCAATGTATTGAAGTCTGTTTGATCTGTTGCTTGCTTTATTATGAAATTTGTTTTCAAGGCTATACTTTGTTTAAACCTTTGTGTGAGAATAATGGGAGAGACACCAGCACTCCTTGCAGGGAGAGAGAAGAGATAAAGGCAGAATTAAAGAAAAAATGTCCGGGATCATCAAGAATGTAACCTTTAGGATCTTTACTAAAATAGAAAGAATCGGGAAGCATCTGTAATGTGTGTAGATTCAACTATTAACTAACTAGTCTCAAACAATGATGTCAACCTGGACCAATTAGGACACTTAGAACAATTCAAAACTAATATGGTAACATCCTTGCACCACAAAAAGGATAAAAGAAAGGGTATTACAGGACATCGTCATCACACTTAGACAGGGGTCAACAGAAGATCGTTGGTACTTAAAAGGAGAAGATAGAATACAGTCAAGAAAACACAGCAAGGGATGAAGAATTAGAATTAGAATATTACAGCGCAGTACAGGCCCTTCGGCCCTCGATGTTGCGCCGATCATCTGACCTACACTGTTCCATTTACATCCATATGTCTATCCAATGACCACTTAAATGCCCTTAAAGTTGGCGAGTCTACTACTGTTGCAGGCAGGGCGTTCCACGCCCCTACTACTCTCTGCGTAAAGAAACTACCTCTGACATCTGTCCTATATCTTTCACCCCTCAACTTAAAGCTATGTCCCCTCGTGTTTGCCATCCTCATCCGAGGAAAAAGACTCTCACTATCCACCCTATCTAACCCTCTGATTATCTTGTATGTCTCTATTAAGTCACCTCTCCTCCTCCTTCTCTCTAACGAAAACAACCCCAAGTCCCTCAGCCTTTCCTCGTAAGACCTTCCTTCCATACCAGGCAACATCCTAGTAAATCTCCTCTGCACCCTTTCCAAAGCTTCGACATCCTTCCTATAATGCGGTGACCAGAACTGCACGCAATACTCCAGGTGCGGCCTCACCAGAGTTTTGTACAGCTGCATCATGACCCCGTGGCTCTGAAACTCGATCCCCCTACTAATAAAGGCTAACACACCATATGCCTTCTTAACAGCCCTATTAACCTGGGTAGCAACTTTCAGGGATTTATGTACCTGGATACCAAGATCTCTCTGCTCATCTACACTACCAAGAATCTTCCCATTAGCCCAGTACTCTGCATTGCTGTTACTCCTTCCAAAGTGAATCACCTCACACTTCTCCGCATTAAACTCCATTTGCCATCTCTCAGCCCAGCTCTGCAGCCTATCTATGTCCCTCTGTACCCTACAACACCCTTCGACACTATCCACAACTCCACCGACCTTCGTGTCATCCGCAAATTTACTAACCCACCCTTCTACACCCTCATCCAGGTCGTTTATAAAAATGACAAACTGCAGTGGCCCCAAAACAGAACCTTGCGGTACACCACTAGTAACTAAACTCCAGGATGAACATTTGCCATCAACCACCACCCTCTGTCTTCTTTCAGCTAGCCAACTTCTGATCCAAAGCTCTAAATCACCTTCAACCCCATACTTGCGTATTTTCTGCAATAGCCTACCGTGGGGAACCTTATCAAACGCCTTACTGAAATCCATATACACCACATCCACGGCTTTACCCTCATCCACCTGTTTGGTCACCTTCTCGAAAAACTCAATAAGGTTTGTGAGGCACGACCTACCTTTCACAAAACCGTGCTGACTATCGCAAATGAACTTATTCTTTTCAAGATGATTATAAATCCTGTCTCTTATAACCTTTTCCAACATTTTACCCACAACCGAAGTAAGGCTCACAGGTCTATAATTACCAGGGCTGTCTCTACTCCCCTTCTTGAACAAGGGGACAACATTTGCTATCCTCCAGTCCTCCGGCACTACTCCTGTCGACAATGACGACTTAAAGATCAACAACAACGGCTCTGCAATCTCCTCCCTGGCTTCCCAGAGAATCCTAGGATAAATCCCATCTGGCCCAGGGGACTTATCTATTTTCACTCTTTCCAAAATTGCTAACACCTCCTCCTTGTGAATCTCAATCCCATCTAGCCTAGTAGGCTGTATCTCAGTAATCTCCTCGGCAACATTTTCTTTCTCTACTGTAAATACTGACGAAAAATATTCATTTAACGCTTCCCCTATCTCCTCTGATTCCGCACACAACTTCCCACTACTATCCTTGATTGGCCCTGTTGTAACTCTTATCATTCGTTTATTCCTGATATACCTATAGAAAGCCTTAG
Source organism: Heterodontus francisci (assembly GCF_036365525.1). NCBI lineage: Eukaryota > Metazoa > Chordata > Chondrichthyes > Heterodontiformes > Heterodontidae > Heterodontus > Heterodontus francisci. Next base: position 3,010,669 of record NW_027140989.1, on the reverse strand, counting down.
GGTTTTCTTTGATCCTATCCGCCAATGACTTCTCGTGTCCTCTCCTTGCTCTTCTTAGCCCTCCCTTTAGATCCTTCCTGGCTAGCTTGTAACTCTCAAGCGCCCTAACTGAGGCTTCACGTCTCATCCTAGCATAAGCCGCCCTCTTCCTCTTGGCAAGCGCTTCAACTTCTTGAGTAAACCACGGCTCCCTTGCTCGACAACTTCCTCCCTGCCTGACAGGTACATACTTATCAAGGACACGCATTAGCTGCTCCTTGAATAAGCTCCACATTTCGTTTGTGCCCATCCCCTGCAGTTTCCTTCCCCATCCGACACATCCTAAATCTTGCCTAATCGCGTCATAATTTCCTTTCCCCCAGCTATAATTCTTGCCCTGCGGTATATACCTGTCCCTGCCCATCGGAGAGATGTCTGTGCCGCAGCAAGCACAGAAACAAGAACGGGTGCTGTGCGTTGCTGCATATCTATTACCATTGTTAAGTATTAACTTTGTACATCTTAGTTAAGCCTAATAAACTCTCTGACTTGGTCACAAAACTTGACTTTATACCTTGTAGGTCTATCTTGGTCAGGAATCTAAAGGTGAGACGGGTTGGGTATTCTCTGTCTCACCTCTGTTCAGGTAACATCGACCTGAAACTTACAGCTCTTTACTATTTGCATACATTGCTATGTATTCTGTCATCCTCAAACTTCGAAATTTTCGGCCCTATCGAAGTAATGTTCTTCGTACAGTTTTCTGCGTCACCCCACTGCATAGTTCTGCCCAGTCAGCAGAAAGGATCAGTTCACCACTAAACTCTAAAATAAAAGCAAAATACTGCGGATGCAGGAAATCTGAAATAAAAACAAGAAATGCTGGAAATACTCAGCAGGTCTGGCAGCATCTTTGGAGATAGAAGCAGAGTTAACGTTTCAGGTCAGTGACCCTACTTCAGAACGAGCAAATATTAGAATTGTAAAAGGTTATCAGCAAGTAAAGTGGGGGTGGGGCAAGAGATAAGAAAGGAGAAGGTGTAAATAAGACAAGGTCACAGAAGAACCTCCTATCCTTTAACCAACTACCATCTCAGGATGCCAGTGTCAATTTTTACATGAATTTCTATTCTCCATGTAAGTCTGTTATTCACTACTTGATCGAATGCCTTTGGAAGTGCATATATCCGATAATTACTGTACTACCTTCAGTGACTTCAACCACAAGAATTCAATCATGTTAGTCGCACATGATTTGCCCTCAGCAAATCCGTACTGGTTGTCCTTTATTAATTCACCACTGATGTCAAAAATAATGGTCTTTGTTACCAGATATTTCCTTCTCCTTTCCAGAACAGGAGTGTAATCCTTCAGTCACCTGGCACATCTTCCATATTCAAAGATTTTGCTCAGAGCTTCTGGTATCTCCCTCACTAATATGGGATACTTCCTTTCTGGACTTATTAACTTAAAGAGATGTCAACCTATCCAGAACTTTTTCATCCTATCCAATAACTCTGCACCCCTCCTATATCGGGATATTAACTTCACCCCTTTCTTTTGTGAACATACATCTAACACACTATTTCATGAACAAAAACAAGAAATGCTGGAACCACTCAGCAGGTCTGGCAGCATCTGTGGAAAGAGAAGCAGAGTTAACGTTTCGGGTCAGTGACCCTTCATCCCTTCATCTGGTTACAGAATGCTGTGGAAGAGGCTTTCTGTCTGCTGGTTATACAATGTTTCAAAAAGGATAGAGAGTAAACCCGAATAGATGGCGGAATGTGAAAGCGAATCTGTAACTTGTTATCAAATGCAGAAAAATACAATATGAATAAAAAATATTTGCGGTGAAACCAAGTTACCGAAAAATGTGGTGATCTATATTGAACCCGCTCTGTGTTTTACAAATATATTGGCGGGCTTTTCAAATTTGAGAAATCGTTTGCAGTCTGACAATTTCGCGCCGTTATTTTCCGCCCTCATCTCCTTGGCGTCTCCGGATTGGTGAATTCAGCAGTTCTCTGATTGGTCACATGACGAGCACAATGACACCCAGTGCAGAGTGACCAATCACCAGTGCCCCCGACACCATTCCTCCCGAAGGTATAAATGGGACTATTGTGGGCGGTTCTCAGCATTCTTCCTGAAAGTGTTTGTCAGATTGTCGAAATATCTGGAAGAGGGAAGACCGGTGGTAAAGCTCGGTCCAAGGCCAAGTCTCGCTCCTCCCGGGCTGGACTGCAGTTCCCGGTGGGCAGTGTTCACAGGTTCCTTAAAAAGGGGAACTATGCTGAGCTTGTGGGTGCCGGAGCACCGGTCCATCTGGCTGCTGTGCTCGAGTATCTGACAGCTGAAATCCTCGAGCTGGCCGGCAACGCGGCCCGGGACAACAAGAAGACCCGCATCATCCCCAGACACCTCCAGCTGGCCGTCCGCAACGACGAGGAGCTCAACAGGCTGCTGGGAGAGGTGACCATCGCTCAGGGCCAGGTGCTGCCTAATATCGAGGCTGTGCTGCTGCCCAAGAAAACCAGCGCTCTGAGCACCAAGAGAAAGTGAAGCTGCCTGACTTAAGTCTGCGAACCCAAAGGCTCTTTTCAGAGCCACCCACTTTATCTGTTAAAGGGCTGTTTGCTGTCTGAGAATGCAATTTTATAATGCTAGCGCTGCTTTGTATTGGCATAGAAAGAGGGCACTTGCCCCATCGTGTCGGTGCCGGCCGAAAAACGACCCACCTATTCTAGTCCCACCTTCCAGCATTCAGTCCGTCGCCCTGCAGATTACAGCACTTGAGATGCATATCCAGATTCCCTTTGACTGAGTTGGTGGTCTCTGCCTCAACTATCATTTCAGGCAGTGAGTTCCAGACACCCAGCACCCTCTGGGTGAAAATACAATTCTCGTTTTCCCTCTAATTTTTCTACCTATCTCTTTAAACATATGCCCCATAGTCACTGACCTCTCTGCTAAGACCCTTCACCTCCACTCTCTCCAGTCCCGCCAGAATGTTGTACATTTCAATCAGATCTCCCCTCAGCCTTCTCAGTACTGGATTCGGGCATTTAACTGCTCGCCTCTTGCAATATTTGTCAGGCATTTTAGCAAATCTACCGTTTACACACAACGAAAGCTTTTACACAATGATCGGCTCTCCAATAAAATGATCTGCTCTAGACCACAGTTCTCTGAGAACAGGTGATCGCAGCTCTTTGTTTTGCCGATTTGGTGGCTCTTAAAAGAGCCGTTGTGTTATTTGATGCCAAACTCAGTTCGGGGCAGGGTGAGTTTAGGCGCGCTCCCCGCGGATACGGCGGGCCAGCTGGATGTCTTTGGGCATGATGGTGACTCGCTTGGCATGGATGGCGCACAGGTTGGTGTCCTCAAAGAGCCCCACCAGGTAAGCCTCGCTGGCCTCCTGCAGGGCCATGACGGCCGAGCTCTGGAAGCGCAGGTCTGTCTTGAAGTCCTGCGTGATCTCCCGCACCAGGCGCTGGAAGGGCAGTTTGCGGATGAGCAGCTCGATGGATTTCTGGCAGCGGCGGATCTCCCGCAGAGCCACAGTGAAGGGTCTGTAACGGTGAGGCTTCTTCACTCCACCCGTGGCTGGAGCGCTCTTGCGGGCCGCTTTGGTAGCCAGCTGCTTGCGGGGAGCTTTCCCTCCGGTCGATTTGCGCGCTGTCTGCTTGGTTCTGACCATTATGGTAGAAGATGTGGAACAAAGACACTGTAAATGTTGAGACTGCTCAGGGACTGTCTATTTAAGACAGTAGAGGGACCGCCCTAGTGTTGTGATTGGATGCAGCCCCGTCCATCAGTCAAGTTTGAAACCAGCTCTGGGAAGTAGAAGGGCGGCGGGAAATGCTGGGCCCTGATTGATTGAACTGCAACTGAAATTTAATCAATTTCAAAAAGCCCGCCAATTTCCGATTAGCAAACAAGGCAAAGATTAAAATAAACTAATTTGGCCGGAAGAATTATGAAATCTGACTTTTTGTATCTTCATTTATATCGGCTGAGATCCCCCATCTGTCTTCCAACTCGGTTTGAATCGGCCTTCACGAATACATTATCAAATTCAACCGTTTAATTCATGACGCACTGAATCAACACGGAACAGAAACATACAGTAAACAACGCGACAGAGTTGGGTATCCTGGTACATGAATTACAAAAAAGTTGGTTGGCACGTACAACATGAGTTTAGGAAGGCAAATGGAATGATGTCAGTTATTGCAAGGAGAATGGACTATTAAAGTAAGGAAGATTTGCTACAGTTGTCCAGGGTACTGGTGAGACTGCATCCGTAATAATGTGTACAGTTTTGGTCTCCTTACTGATGAAAACAAATAAATTGCATTGGAAGCAGTTCAGAGAAGATTCACTCGACTGATTGCTCGGATGAAGGAGTTATTTTCTGGGAAATGGTTGTACAGGTTGGCCTGCAGCCATTAGAATTAAGAAGAATGAGAAGTGATCTTATTGAAATGCATAAGATCGTGAGAGCACTTGGCCGGGTGGATACTGAGAGGATGTTTCCCCTGATGAGAGAGACCAGAACCTGGGAACACAAGGATCCTTGCTAAAAGTGAAAGACACAGGAAGCATCTGTAAAGTGTGTAGATTGAACCAATTAGGACACCCGGAACAATTCAGAACCTAATATGGTCAGATCCCAGCACACCGAGAAGCGTAAAATAAAGGGTGATCTGGGATGTCATCGGTACACTTAGCAACGTGTGAACAGAACACTGTTGGCACACTTAGAGGGAGAAGATACACTATGGTCAACACAGCAAGAGAAGAAGAAGGAGAGAAGTCCATGTCCCAGCAAGCTCAGAAGCAAGAACCCGTCCTGAGTGTTGCTGTATACTTATTGTTGTTGTTAAGGATTAACTTTGTGCATCTTAGTTAAGCCTAATAAACTCTCTGCTTGATCACAGAACCTTGTAGGTCCATCTTGGTCAAGAATCTCAAGGTGAGACGGGTTGGGTATTCTCTGTCTCACCTCTGTACAGGTAACATCTACCTGAAACTGACAGCTCTTTACTATCCACATACATTGCTATGTATTTTGTCCTCCTCAAACTTCCAAATTATGGTCTCTATAAAAGCAATGTTGTTAATAAAGATTTCTGTGTCACCCTGCTGCATACTTCTTCACATTAAAATACATCAGTTCACTACGACACTCTGTCTCCGATCCTTTAGCCAACTACCATCTCAGCATACCAGTATCAATTTTTAACATGAACTTCTATTTTCTGTGTAACTCTGTTCTGTACTACTTGATCGAATGCCTTTCAAAAAGCAGATATCCAATATCTACAGTACGACCTTCAGAAAAGTCAACGCCAAGAATTCAATCAGGTTATTTGCACATGATTTGTCCTTAGCAAATCGGTACTGCTTGTCACTTATTAACTCATCATTCTTCAAGTTGAAGTTCATTTGATCCTTGACACTTGTCTCCAATTGTTTTCGACCACTGATGATAAAATTAATTGGGCTGCAGTCACCAGCGTTTTTCTTCCCATTTCTGGAACAGGACTGTAACATTTGCACTGTTTCAGTCGACTGGAACTACTTCAATATCCAAACATTGTCGTCAGGACTTCTGTTATCTCCCTCAGCAATCTGAGATGCTTTCTCTCTGGACTCATTAACTTAAAGTGATGCCAATCTGTTGAGAACCTCCTTTCTGTCTATTTTCATTCTGTCCAATATCTCTGTACCTCTCCTCTACCGAGACATTAACTTCATCCTTGCTTTTGTGAACAGACATATAACGCTCTCATTCATTACCTTTTCCAACACAAGGAGATTTCATTTCTTTATCCCGAAAAGCTCCGTAATTTCTTGCACTATCATTTTACATTTTTCTTTACGTATAAATTATTTTTGTTTCACTTGGTTGCTACTCATTAATATTTTCTTATACTCTTTTAGAAACATGTTTTGTTTTTCTACCTGTACTCTCACTATTCTGTCTGGTTGAAATTATGGTGATGTCGAGGATATGGGATATTTGTACAAATCACTGCCATTATTATTTAAGTGATTGGCGCTGCAAACAATCGTTGAGTCATATTGATCAAAATCAAATAATTGGTAAGGTGTGTGACGCTGAGACTGGAAGGTTGTCTGAATAAGGCAGGGGAGCGGGTGAAGGGGCGGCTCCTCATTTGGCCAAAACAATCTGGTAGAAGTGTAAGAGTGAGTCCGACTATTTCCAGGATGAAGGATAAATATCTGATAGTCTCTGTTTAATATCATCGGAATGAAACTCTTGGTCACGGAAATGATACCTGAAAGGCCTTGTGCTGTCAATCTGCCGAGTGTACGGGAGGGAAGGATGGAGTGGAAGAGCCTCTGTATTTCTCCAGGAGTGAATTGCAGTGGGTTGGATGTTTAATCAGTTTCTAACTCTACCTGTTGGGTTAGTAGGCGACAGAAACAATACCTGTTCCCATCCCTGTGTGGCTGTCACTCCTTCTGTTGTGTGTGTGCAGGATTAAACCCTGAGTCCCTCTATCCAGCTCTGGATGCTATATCTGGAAAGAAGCTGAATCTTTCAGTAGTTGGTCTGCTCAAACCCAGTTCAAGGCCCGATAGTGAACAGAATTTCACATTAATTGTTTGAACAATACTATGTTTGAACAGCAGATTATGATCGACTGGATCAAAGGCTGGAAAAATTCCTGTCCATAAATCTTTCAAAATGGAGTGTGAGGATCTCATGGTTCCGTGTGTTTAAGGGATAGAGCCCTAGACATCGGCAACTGAGCCCTGAAAATTCACAGCAAAGACTGTGCACATAAGGACATTTAACAACCGGGAGCTGAAACTCTGGGACGGGCTCTATTGTCACTGTGTTTGTGTGTCCGGTATAATCGCGGCAGCTCCGTGCCTCTTGTTTAGAATTAAACGATGAAGATCACCATTCGGTATTACTCACATTGACCGCGGGTTTCACTCCGGTTAGACAAACCTTTGCTGGCTGAAATGAATTCTACAAGGTCCCAGCAAACACACCGACTCCCTCCTTCCTCCCATGTTTCTGTCCGATTGTTTTGAGAGGAGGGTCTCAATAATAACAAACACCCTGCAGGGAGAGACGGCAATTTGAACATCTAAATCGGATCAGCTCCCGGCTTTCTAGGTTATAGATTCCCTCCACCCCTCCCCACCCTCCCTCCACCCTAACCCCATGTTCACTTTCATTGTTCAAACATTGATGAGGGTGGAATGGGCAAAGTACCCATTGAATTCTGTTGCAGCGATCTGCGCACGCGCGATGTAGCCCCGCCCACTGATGACGTCACAATTATGGGAAAAGCGCATGTGCTCCCCTTCCCCCAACACTGTCTCTGAGCGTCATTCAGTGTGTGAGCGGAAGATTGTTTAAATCAGCTGCGAATGGATACATCCGGGTCCCGGGGTAAGTGAACAAACAACATCTGCTTCCAGCAGCAACACCAGGTTTGGGAGCAAGTCTGCAGATGTGTTCAGAGATTAACATTGAATAGCGGGGAAGTTCAGCGGGAGTCGGGGACTGTGTGGAATGTACACTGGAGGCCTGGATAGCCGAGTCCAACCCGAGCGGGACCCGAGCACATGTGTCCGCCTCGGCTCGGGCCCAGATTGCGGCTCCGGCTTTCGGGCTCGGGTCCAGTTCGGGTTCGGGTCGGACACACTCGGTCAGTCTCTGCTGGTGAGTATTGAAATTTTAAAAAACTGACCGGAGCTGGGAGTCCGGCTCGGAACTGAGTCTGCGCAGTGGCCGGTGCCGTCACTTTGCCGTCATCACGCATGCGGTGTAGCATCTTGCATGTTGAGTGTCAGGAAGGGAAGTGAAGGGATGGTCGGGTCGGGCTCGGGTCCGCTGTGGTTCGGTCAGGGACTGTGTGTGTGTGTGGACCAGAGTCCTGAAAGTGAACAGGTTATATTTTTAATACAAATACTGTATATTTTATATTCATTTTGTAATAATTAATCACTCTTTGCATTTCAGCTGCTCACTGGATAAACTTGCAGCAAGTATTTCAACCTGTAAAGCAGGAGTCTGGGTAATGTACAATGATATTTACTGAGCCTTCTGGCAATTGCTGTGTTTAGTTTAAGCAATACAGATACTGGTACAGTGTGGCACAACCTGTCTGAACACAACTCCATGGGTTTCTGTTTAACTCATGACCAAACAATCACTGGCTTCGCGGCTCCAATCTTCATCTTTTTAAACAACCTTTCACGTCCGATTAATACTGTGTTTGTCCGACCGGAGCCCAAGAGCTCGACCCAGAAGAGTGACCGACCCAAACCCGACACATGTCGTCAAGTCCTGTCGGGTTCGGGTCTGGTAGCAGGCCTTTCGCAGGTACTGGTCCTGGGACATGGAGTGAGTCCGGGGAAAGAGAGAGGTATTTCTGAGGCAGTGTCTGGGCAGGGTGAGAGAGACAGAATGAGAAGAAGGCACTATTGAAAATCATTGCTGCTTTCTGTCTCCAAACTGTCATGAATGTTCCCGGTTCAGATCCAGCGTCTCACTGTTCATTGTTATTGGACAGTGAACAGCAGAAAAAAATGGCTGCACTATAACGATGCGGCGGTTTTTTAAAGACTAGGTGAGAAGTTTAAGGACACATTTTAAACAGTGTCTGCTTGTTTTCCCTTCAACAATCGGACTTGGAAGTAGAAATATGACTTAAAGCCTGTCTGCCTGACCCAAACACGACGAGACCCGACTACATGTGTCCAAAGGTGATTTTACATTACTGTACACTATGGATGTAAAACAAATGCTGTCGACTGGAGAATGTTTAGCAGTGGAAAGTCCTGTAGCCGGAAAACATAAATCTTCTGTGTGGGAACATGTCAATGTTGTTGTTTTCCGCAATAGTAAAAGTTCAAGTGGATTTGTACAATGTAAATCTTGTAAACTTCTACTAAAATATCACAGCAAAAAGACAGGAAATTCATCTTTGCAGCGGCACACTGTAAAAGGATGTACTCGACCCACAGCAGGGCCAAGTCAGTCAGACTTAACTTACTTTGTACGGACAAGAAAAAAAACTTTACCACTCACAAGAAATCAGAAATTACAGACAAATGCGTGAGTTTCTGTTGCAAAGATATTCGATCTTTCCAAACTGTCTCTGGTGAAGGGTTTGTTGAGCTAGCACAAGAGCTTATCAATGTGGGTGCGACATACGGTCAAGTATCAGTTTCAACTGTGTTAGCAAATCCAAGTACAGTTTCAAGAAGGTGTCGTGATGTGGTCAAAGAAAAGAGAAAAGAACTAATTTCTCAGATTACTGACATACTGAAGGATGTGAATGTGGGAATGACAACTGACATGTGGACGGACGACTGCAATAAAATCCATTATATGTCGATAACTTGTCATTACATCACGGCAGATTTTAAACTTCATGCCAAAGTTTTAACAACAGCAATGTTTCCACTGGAGGACGTCAAAACTGGCGGAAAAATCAGGCAGGAGATTTAAAATCTGCTCGTGAATACATTTGGTATCGACCCAGCAAATTTCCATAAACTAGTCTGGGTGACAGATCAAGGCACTAACATGGTGTTTTCTCTTAGACCATATCAACGTCTGGATTGTCAGGGCCATGTATATAACACGGTCCTTCTACATTCACTTGATCCAAAGGAATTAGCTTCTGAAGCTCTGGATGTTGTAGAAACAGTACATCATGCCAAAGACTTGGTGACATATATTAAACAGTCTGGTCTTGCTGCACAGTTATCTAAAACTTTAAATCCAATGGAAGAAATGAGGTACAGTACTGTGTATCTGACACTGAATTCAATTCAGGATATTTATCATGAACTGCACGAGAAACTAGAACAGCGTGGTGAAAGCTGCAGGCTGGAAAATATCACCCCTGATGTCTTGCAGTTTTTGGTGGATTTCCTCCGACCATTTTATGAAGCTCAGAGGGAACTCGAGGGAGACCAATATCCTACATTGAACCTGGTAATTCCGTGGTTTGAGAAACTTAAACGTCTCTGTATGCCACATTCTTCAGATACTCCAATGCAAGCAGTTGTCAGGGAACGGCACAGACAGTGGCTTCTGAAGAATGTTAACATAAATGACGAGCACAAGATAGCAACATTTCTCTGGCCAAAATTCAATCAGCTACGAATGTTATCCAGCCATGAAAGGGAAGAAGTTTATTCTGAAGAGTGCAGACTTATCAATAACATTAAAACAGAAGTCCCGGTGAAGGAAACGACAATGGTTGATAATGAACCTACAGCTGCCAAAAAAGCAGTGACTGCATTTTCTGAATGGGAGAATGTTCATGAAGAAATAGACACAAATGATGAAGTGCAGCAGTACACAGCACAGACCTGCTGTGTTGGCGATGGAAAACGAACGTGATCTGTTGGGCTGGTGGAAGGAACACAGTGTTACATACCCGAAATTGACCAGGCGGGCTAGAAGTATACTTTGCATTCCGGCGAGCTGCAGCATCAGGGAGAGGAACTTCCGTGTAGCTGGAAGGACAATCAACCAGTGGAGGACTGTCCTTCAGCCTTCCACTGTTGACTCTATTCTTTTTTTACATGACAATTTATAAGACCTTTTGTTTCTTTTGCTGTGTCTGTCACTGAGACTACTGACTAGCTCTGTCTGTCACTGAGACTACTTAAATGCTATGTCTCTAACTGAGACTACTTACTTGCTCTGTCTGTAACTGAGACTACTTACTTTCTGTCTCCGTAACTTAGACTACTTACTTGCAATCTCTGGACTGAGACTACTTACTTGCTATCTCTGTAACTGAGACTACTTACTGGCTCTGCCTGTAACTGAGACTACTTACTTGCTCTGTCTGTAACTGAGACTACTTACTTGCTCTGTCTGTAACTGAGACTACTTACTTGCGATCTCTGTAACTGAGACTACTTACTTGCGATCTCTGTAACTGAGACTACTTACTAGCTCTGCCTGTAACTGAGACTACTTACTTGCTCTGTCTGTAACTGAGACTACTTACTTGCTCTGTCTGTAACTGAGACTACTTACTTGCTGTCTCTGGGACTGGGACTACTTACTTGCTCTGTCTGTAACTGAGACTACTTACTTGCTCTGCCTGTAACTGAGGTTACTTAGTTGTTCTGACTGTAACTGAGACTACTTACTTGCTCTGTCTGTAACTGAGACTACTTACTTGCTCTGTCTGTAACTGAGATTACTTACTTGCTCTGTCTGTAACTGAGACTACTTACTTGCTCTGTCTGTAACTGAGACTACTTACTTGCTATCTCTGTAACTGAGACTACTTACTTGCTCTGTCCGTAGCTGAGACTACTTACTTGCTCTGTCTGTAACTGAAACTACTTACTTTCTCTGTCTGTAACTGAGACTACTTACTTGCTATCTCTGTAACTGAGATTGCTAACTTGCTCTGTCTGTAACTGAGACTACTTACTTGCTCTGTCTGTAACCGAGACTACTTACTTGCTCTGTCTGTAACTGAGACTAATTACTTGCTCTGTCTGTAACTGAGACTATTTACTTGCTGTGTCTGTAACTTTGACTGCTTTCTTGCTCTGTCTGTAACTGAGACTACTTACTTGCTCTGTCTGTAACTGAGACTACTTACTTGCTATCTCTGTGAATGGGACGACTGACCTGTTATGTCTGTAACTGAGACTACTAAATCCAGTGTTCACCTCACTGCTGATTGGGTGCCTCATTGGAGTAGGCTATTAGTTTTCTTTTTAATCTATTTTAATCTAGTGGCGCAGTCGTTAGCTCCGCAGCCTCACAGCTCCAGCGACCCTGGTTCAATTCTGGGTACTGTCTGTGTGGAGTTTGCAAGTTCTCCCTGTGTCTGCTTGGGTTTCCTCCAGGTGCTCCGGTTTCCTCCCACATGCCAAAGACATGCAGGTTGTTTGGTTAATTGGCCATTATAAATTGCCCCTTCTCTCGTGAGGTGGTCGGGATATGGGATTAGTATAAATGGGTGGTTGATGGTCGGCACAGACTCGGTGGGCCGAAGGGCCTGTTTCAGTGGTGCTGTATCTCTAAACTTTGGTTTGACACAATTTGTTTCTGTTCTATCTGGTTATTATCAAAGTGCTGTTTGTGGGAACTTGCTGTGGGAAATGGCTGCTGTGTTTCCTACTGTACAACAGTGATGACAATTCACAAAGATCTTCATTGGGTGGAATGTGTTTTGGAACGTCCTGAGATTGTGTAAGGTGCTCGAGAAGAGCAAGTCTTTCTTTGTGGAGAGAAAATGGATAATCTCATGAGAAGACTGCGTAAAAATCATGAGGGAGTCAAGAAGTTGTTTGAAAGTCTGAGAAGAGACAGGCTGATATTTCTGACAGAAAAGATAAATACTGTGTGTATTTATAAGTTACCAACAAAAACTTATTTTGGTTCCTAGAGTTGGGATCTTTAATTTTATGTACTCAAGGAGTTGGAAGAAAGATGTTCAATAAATACATAACTGTATTTGATCACGATTAGATTATTTGTTTTGCATTTTAATACTTGCAAAGCATTAAGTTAGATAAGTCCCCAGGGACTGATGGGATCGACCCTAGAATTCTGAGGGATGCAAGGGAAGAAATTGCTGGGGCCTTGACAGAAATCTTTGCATCCTCATTGGCGACAGGTGAGGTCCCAGAGGACTGGAGAATAGCCAATGTTGTTCCTTTGTTTAATAAAGGTGGCAAGGATAATCCAGGAAATTCTTGTCTGGTGAGGCTGACGTTAGTGGTAGGGAAACTATTGGAAAGGATTCTTGGGGACATTATTTAATGCCATTTGGAAACAAACAAACTTATTAGCGAGAGACAGCATGGTTTTGTGAAGGGGAGGTCGTGTCTTACTAATTTGATTGACTTTTTTGAGGAGGTGACGAAGATGATTGATGAGGGAAGGGCAGTGGATGTTGTCTATATGGATTTTAGTAAAGCCTTTGACAAGGTCCCGTATGGCAGATTGGTGCAAAAGGTGAAGTCACACGGGATCAGAGGTGAGCTGGCAAGATGGATACAGAACTGGCTCAGTCATAGAAGGCAGAGTGTAACAGTGGATGGGTGTTTTTCTGAATGGAGGGATGTGACTAGAGGTGTTCCACAGGGATCAGAGCTGGGACCTTTGCTGTTTGTAGTATATATAAATGATTTGGAGGAAAATGTAGCTGGTCTGATTAGTAAGTTTGCGGACGACACAAATGTTGGTGGAGTTACGGATAATGATGAGGATTGTCAGAGGTTACAACAGGATATCGATCGGCTGGAGACTTGGGCGGAGAAATGGCAGATGGAGTTTAATCCAGACAAATGTGAGGTAATGCATTTTGGAAGGTCTAATGCAGGAGGGAGGTATACAGTAAATGGCAAAACGCTTAGGAGTATTGACAGGCAGAGAGATCTGGGCGTACAGGTTCACAGGTCACTGAAAGTGGCAACGCAGGTGGATAAGATAGTCAAGAAGGCATGCGGCATGCTTGCCTTCATCGGTCGGGGCATAGCGTATAAAAATTGGCAAGTCATGTTGCAGCTGTACAGAACCTTAGTTGGGACCCACTTAGAATATTGCGTGCAATTCTGGTCGCCACTACCAGAAGGACGTGGAGGCTTTGGAGAGGGTACAGAGGAGGTTCACCAGGATGTTTCCCGGTCTGGAGGGCATTAGCTATGAGGAGAGTTGGGAAAACTCGGATTGATTTCACTGGAACGACGGAGGTGGAGGGGCAACATGATAGAGGTTTACAAAGTTATGAGCGCATGGACAGATTGGATAGTCAGAAGCTTTTTCCCAGGGTGGAAGAGTCAGTTACTAGGGGAGATAGGTTTAAGGTGCGAGGGGCAATGTTTAGAGGGGATGTGCGAGGCAAGTTATTTACACAGAGGGTGGTGAGTGCCTGGAACTTGCTGCCAGGGGAGGTGGTGCAAGCAGATAAGATAGCGACGTTTAAGAGCCATCTTGACAAATATATGAATAGGATGGGAATAGAGGGATATGGGCCCCAGAAGTGCAGAAGGTGTTAGTTTCAGCAGGCATCAAGATGGCTGGCTTGGAGGGCCGAATGGCCTGTTCCTGTGCTGTACTGTTCTTTGTTAACATCAGGGTTTCTGGGATGTTTTATCTCTTCCATGACTGAACTGTAATTTTTTGAGGAACAGGGCAGTCCAGTGTGTAAAAGCAATGAACAAGCAGCACTTGCTGATTGTTTATCTGGCAGTACTACAAAAACTTACAAAGATCTCAAAGGATAGATGGATAATCTGAAAGCTTTGTAGGGCTGACATTCAACTATGACATCAAATAATCTAGGCGAAGAATATTTTTATTTGAAAAAAAAGTGACAGGAAGCTTTATGTAAATTTGCATCAAATGTTAATGCCAGAAATTGTTCAACATACTTTGTCAACATTAACATATATGTTTTGTTTTGTTTTGTAGGCTATTTGAGGTGCTGGCCATTATGTGTATGCTGATCAACCAAAAGTCTTCAATCAAACAGTATTGTAGATCTGCAGTACTGTAGACTAATGATCAGACAGCACTGGGAATCTGCAGTACTGTAGACTAATGATCAGACAGCACTGGGAATCTGCAGTACTGTAGACTAATGATCAGACAGCGCCGGGAATCTGCAGTACTGTAGACTAGTGATCAGACAGCACCGGGAATCTGCAGTACTGTAGACTAATGACCAGACAGCACCGGGAATCTGCAGTACTGTAGACTAGTGATCAGACAGCACCGGGAATCTGCAATACTGTAGACTAATGATCAGACAGCACTGGGAATCTGCAGTACTGTAGACTAATGATCAGACAGCACCGGGAATCTGCAGTACTGTAGACTAATGATCAGACAGCACCGGGAATATGCAGTACTGCAAACTAATGATCAGACAGCACCGGGAATCTGCAGTACTGCATACTAATGATCAGACAGCACCGGGAATCTGCAGTACTGTAGACTAATGATCAGACAGCACCGGGAATCTGCAGTACTGTAGACTAATGATCAGACAGCACCGGGAATCTGCAGTACAGCGGACTAATGATCAGACAGCACCGGGAATCTGCAGTACTGTAGTCTAATGATCAGACAGCACCGGGAATCTGCAGTACTGCAGACTAATGATGAGACAGCACCGGGAATGTGCAGTGCTGTAGACTAATGATCAGAAAGCACCGGGAATCTGCAGTACTGTAGACTAATGATCAGACAGCACCGGGAATCTGCAGCACTGTCGACAAATGATCAGACAGCACCGGGAATCTGCAGTACTGTGGACTAATGATCATACAGCACTGGGAATCTGCAGTATTGCAGACTAAAAATCAGACAGCACTGGGACTCTGCAGTACTGTAGACTAATGATCAGACAGTACTGGGAATCTGCAGTACTGTAGACTAGTGATCAGATAGTACTGGGAATCTACAGTACTGTAGACTAATGATCAGACAGCACCGGAAATCTGCAGTACTGCAGACGAATGATCAGACAGCACCGGGAATCTGCAGTACTGTAGACTAATGATCAGACAGCACCGGGAATCTGCAGTACTGTAGACTAATGATCAGACAGCACTGGGAATCTGCAGTACTGTAGACTAATGATCAGACAGCACCGGGAATCTGCAGTACTGCAGACTAATGATCAGACAGCACCGGGAATCTGCAGTACTGTAGACCAATGATCAGACAGCACCGGGAATCTGCAGTACTGTGGACTAATGATCAGACAGTACTGGGAATCTGCAGTACTGTAGACTGATGATCAGACAGCACCGGGAATCTGCAGTACTGTAGACTAATGATCAGACAGCACCGGGAATCTGCAGTACTGTGGACTAATGATCAGACAGCACCGGGAATCTGCAGTACTGTGGACTAATGATCAGACAGCACCGGGAATCTGCAGTACTGCAGACTAATGATCAGACAGCACCGGGAATCTGCAGTACTGTAGACTAATGATCAGACAGCACCGGGAATCTGCAGTACTGTGGACTAATGATCAGACAGTACTGGGAATCTGCAGTACTGTAGACTAATGATCAGACAGCACCGGGAATCTGCAGTACTGTGGACTAATGATCAGGCAGCACCGGGAATCTGCAGTACTGTGGACTAATGATCAGACAGCACTGGGAATCTGCAGTGCTGTAGACTAATGATCAGACAGCACCGGGAATCTGCAGTACTGTAGACTAATGATCAGACAGCACTGGGAATCTTCAGTACTGTAGACTAATGATCAAACAGCACCGGGAATCTGCAGTACTGTAGTCTATTGATCAGACAGCACTGGGAATCTGCAGTACTGTGGACTAATGATCAGACAGCACTGGGAATCTGCAGTACTGTAGACTAATGATCAGACAGCACTGGGAATCTGCAGCACTGTAGACTAATGTTCTGACAGAGGATGAGTATCGGAGTAAAGATATCTTGCTGCAATGAAATAGAGACTTTTTGAGACTGCACCTGCAGTATTGTGTGCAGTTTTGGTCTCTTACCTATAAAATATATATACTTGTCATGGAGGGAGTGCCATGAAGGTTCACCAAACTATTTCCTGGGATGAAGGGATTACCTTATAAGGGAAGATTAAACACACTGGGCCTTTATTCTCTGGAGTTCAGAAGAATGAGAGGTGATCTCATTCAAACATTCAAAATTCTTACAGGGATCGATAGGGCAGATGTAGGAAGGATCTTTCCCCGGACTGGGGATCTATAACCAGGGGACACAGTCTCAGAATAAGGAGCAGGCCATTTAGGACTGAGATGAGGAGGAATTTCTTCACTCAGAGGCTGGTGAATCTTTGGAATTCTCTACCCAGAGGGCTGTGGAGGCTCAGTCATTGAGTAAGTTCAAGATGGAGATCGATACATTTATATATACTAAAAACATCAAGGGTTACAGGGATAGTGCAGGGTTATGGTGTTGAAGTGGATCAACCATGATCTCATTGAATGGTGGAGAGGGCTTGATGGGCTGAATGGCCTACTCCTGTTCCTAGTTCTTATGTTTTTGTGCTGTGGACAGGATAAGGGGGAACAAAACTGTGCTGCTGCACTGCAGTGCTGTCCAACACTGACACTTTGTATCACCGGGTTCCCACTGTGGAAATGACAATGATGAAACTGTAATGTTCTAACCCTCACCTGTTCTTGTCTTACAAGGAATACTTCTCCTTTGTGCAGGAACCAGAATAGATGTGATGTTTCCCAGGACCAAGGAATGGTGCGGCCCAGCTCCTGCGAACACACAGTAGGTACGTGATCATTCCTAGAGTGTAAAGGCACAGACAGCTCACCAGTTCCACTGTCAGGGACACCAGAAGGAATCAATCTCAAACTGATCCCAAGATCCAGACAGACATTTTCAATCCCAACAAGGTAAATAGAGCAGGAGAGACAGACATTGTATCCAGTTCAAACCAATTCAGTAATGCCGACAGGGAGAGACATGAATCCCAGGTCAACTACCAGATTTAAATAAAGTCACAGTGTCATTTACAGCACAGAGGAGGCTATTCGGCCCATTGACTCCATGTTTACTCTCCACAAAGGAATACAGTCAGTCCCTCTCCCCTTCTCGATCCCCGTAGCCCTGCACGTCTATTTCTCTCAGGTGACCATTCAACATCCTACTGAAGTCAGTGATTGTCTCCACTTCCACCTTCCTTGTGGGCAGTGAGTTCCAGGTCATTATCACCCCCTGTGTATAACAGTGTTTCCCCATATTCCCCCTGAATCTCTGGTCAAAATCATTCAATCTGTGTAAACTAGTCCTTGTATCATTTGTTAATGGCAACAGTTTTTCCCTTTCCAGCTTGCCTGTTAAGATCTTGTACACTTCTGTTAAATCTCCCCTCAATCTCCTTTGTTCTGAGGAAAACAAGCCCAGAATTTCCAACCTAACCTTGTGACTAAAATCCTCCATCCCTGGAACCATTCTGGTAAATCTCCTCTGCACCCTCTCAAGGACCCTCCCATCCATGCTGAGGTATGGTGACCAAAACTAGACACACTACTCCATTTGGGGTCTAACCAGAGCTTTATAAAGGTTCAGCATAACCTCCCTGCCTTTGTACTCAATGCCTCTGTTTATCAAGCCCAAGATCCCATATTTACTATCCAATCTGTCAATATGTCCTGCCAGTTACAAAGATCAATGCACTTGCACCCTCAGGACCCTCTATTCCTGCAAACTCTTTAGAACTGTGCCAATAATTATATATTGCCTCTCCTTATTCCTTCTGCCAAAATGCATCACCTCACACTTGTCAGTATTAAATTCAATCTGCCACCTCTCTGCCCATTCTACTAGCCTGTCTATGTCCTGTTACAGGCAGTTCATATCATCCTCACTGTTTGCCTCACGTCCAAGATTGGCGCTGTCAGCAAATTTTGAAATAGACTCTGTGCAGCCTGAGCTACAAATTAAATATTAGATAGATCTGACACTTGTACCCGATTGAAAGGTATAGAATTCATACCAGGAAGATGCTCCAGGACACAAATTAAAATGTCACCACTTAACCTGCAGTATCAGTTTCAACAACATTCATCCCAATAGTGTAACCACACACCCAGCTTAGATGCAAGACCAAAATTCTGTGCAGTATCAGATTGAGTGATGCTGTAAAATAGTGATACCCCGAGGGACAACTTTGATCACAGTTCAGCATTCATCCACATTATACAGCTGCAAGATGCAGTATCAATTGTTTTCAGCCCAGAGCTACACATTACATCCCATTTCAAACTGAAAGATACAGTGTCAATTCCATCACTGTAGATTAAGGTCTTAATGGTAAATATATTATTTCAGAGACCAGAAGTGAGATGCAAATGAAATGCATATGACAAATGAACATCAGATGCACAAACATACAAGCAACTGACAGATACTGACTAAATCTCACAGTCCCAAACAGTACCTCAAACAGACAAATACAGAATGAATCACATGCTTACACACAGTATCAGGGAATGACAGATCCCTCTTTCAAACAGTACCCCAGACTGATAGGTACAGACAGAATGCCACACTCACACACTACTGAGAGCGACAAAACGGGCCACACATTCACATACAGTGCAAGAGAATGAAACAGACAGTATTAATCCCAATTGTACACAATACCAGATTCTGACAGAGAATGGATTCCTCTCTATCACTATCTCTCACTCTCACTGAACACACACACACACACACACACACACACACACACACACACACACACATTCAGATGCAGTACCAGAAAGTTAAAGATAAAGAAGATAGCACACACTGACATCAAACAACAGAGACTGACAAATCCTGATTGAATCCCACATTCACAAACAATATCAGACTCTGAGAAATAAGGAATTACACTCAAACCTATACACAGTAACACAGAATGACACAAACAGCATTAATCAATCATTCACACTTTAGCACAAACTGACACAGGCAGAAGATATCCAATACAGTTAAACAGTACCAGTGACAGAGAGATAGAGAATGAACCCCACCTTCACATGCAGTAAGGGAGACATTGGCATGATATATAGTTTCTACCACACACACACACATAGACACAGAGTACCATCGGCCAACAGATATAGATTGAATCCTACAACCATACAGAGTAGCAGAGACTGTCAAATATAGAATACATTCCATGCTCACATACTGTAACAGAAACTGACAGTAACAATATTAATCCCACACATGTATATAATACCAGAGACTGACAGATGCAAGTAAAATACAAATAACCATACAGGATCAGACAGTGTATGATACAGAATTAATCTCTCATTCATATTGAATCAGAGTGCCAGAGAGAGAATGAAACTCACACTTACAAACTGCACCAGGGACTGAGAGATCCAGAATCAGTTTCTCTCACACAAAGATACGAGAGCAGAGACAGTCAGATACAGAATGAATCCGGATTCCCACAGAGTGGCAGATACAGATTGAAACACAAACTA
Organism: Heterodontus francisci; assembly: GCF_036365525.1. Taxonomy (NCBI): domain Eukaryota; kingdom Metazoa; phylum Chordata; class Chondrichthyes; order Heterodontiformes; family Heterodontidae; genus Heterodontus; species Heterodontus francisci. Next base: position 2,990,674 of record NW_027140989.1, on the reverse strand, counting down.
ATATACTATGGAAGAGCAGAGTGAATATAGAATGAATTCCAATCACAGAAAATACCAGAGAGAGATCCAGAACTAATTTCACACTCACACACAGTAACAGATTATGACAGCTGGAGACTTAGAACCAAACCACATCCTGGACGAGAGAATGACAGATAGAGAACTAACCCCAAACTCACACACAGTAACAGACACCGACAGATCCAGAATCAATCCCACACTCACACACAGTAACAGATACTGGCAGATACAAAAGTAATCCCACACTCACACAAAGTAACAGACACTGACGGAGACAGAATTAATCCCACACTCACACACAGTAACAGACACTGACAGATACAGAATTAATCCCACACTCACAAACAATAACAGACACTGACAGAGACAGAATTAAACCCACACTCACACACAATAACAGACACTGACAGATAGAGAATTAATCCCACACTCACACACAGTAACAGACACTGACAGATACAGAATTAATCCCACACTCACACACAGTAACAGACACTGACAGATACAGAATTAATACCACACTCACACAAAGTAACAGAGACTGACAGATACAGAATTAACCTCACACTAACACACAGTAACAAAGACTGACAGATAGAGAACTAACCCCACACTCACACACAGTAACAAACACTGTCGAGTCAGAATTAATCCCACACTCACAAACGGTAACAGACAGTGACAGATGCAGAATTCATCCCACACTCACACACAGTACCAGAAACTGACAGAAAGAGAACCAATCCCAAACTCACAAACAGTACCAGGCACTGACAGATAGAGAATTAATCCGGCACTCACACGGATTAACAGACACTGACAGATACAGAATTAATCCCACAGTCACACACAGTAACAGTCACTGACAGATACAGAATTAATCCCACAATCAAATACAGTAACAGACAATGACAGATACAGAATTAATCCCGCACTCACACACAGTAACAGACACTGACAGATAGAGAATTAATGCCACACTCACACACAGTTACAGACACTGACAGAATCAGACATAATCCCACACTCACATACAGTAACAGACACTGACAGATGCAGAATTAATCCCACACTCACACACAGTAACAGACACTGACAGATACAAAATTAATCCCACACTCACACAAAGTAACAGACACTGACAGAGACAGAATTAATCCCACACTCACACACAGTAACAGACACTGACAGATACAGAATTAATCCCACACTCACAAACAATAACAGACACTGACAGAGACAGAATTAAACCCACACTCACACACAATAACAGACACTGACAGATAGAGAATTAATCCCACACTCACACACAGTAACAGACACTGACAGATACAGAATTAATCCCACACTCACACACAGTAACAGACACTGACAGATACAGAATTAATACCACACTCACACACAGTAACAGAGACTGACAGATACAGAATTAACCTCACACTAACACACAGTAACAAACACTGACAGATAGAGAACTAACCCCACACTCACACACAGTAACAAACACTGTCGAGTCAGAATCAATCCCACACTCACACACGGTAACAGACAGTGACAGATGCAGAATTCATCCCACACTCACACACAGTACCAGAAACTGACAGAAAGAGAACTAATCCCACACTCACATACGGTACCAGACACTGACAGATAGAGAATTAATCCGGCACTCACACGGATTAACAGACACTGACAGATACAGAATTAATCCCACAGTCACACACAGTAACAGTAACTGACAGATACAGAATTAATCCCACACTCAAATACAGTAACAGACAATGACAGATACAGAATTAATCCCGCACTCACACACAGTAACAGACACTGACAGAAAATAATTAATCCCACACTCACACAAAGTAACAGACACTGACAGAGACAGAATTAATCCCACACTCACACACAGTAACAGACACTGACAGATACAGAATTAATCCCACACTCACACACAGTAACAGACACTGACAGATACAGAATTAATCCCACACTCACACACAGTAACAGACACAGACAGATACAGAATTAATCGCACACTCACACACAGTAACAGACACTGACAGATACATAATTAAGCCCACACTCACACACAGTAACAGACACTGACAGATACAGAATTAATCATACACTCACACACAGTAACAGAGACTGACAGATACAGAATTAACCTCACACTAACACACAGTAACAGACACTGACAGATAGAGAACTAACCTCACACTCACACACAGTAACAAACACTGTCGAGTCAGAATTAATCCCAGACTCACACACGGTAACAGACAGTGATAGATGCCGAATTAATCCCACACTGAAATACATTAACAGACAATGACAGATACAGAATTCATCCCGCACTCACACACAGTAACAGACACTGACAGATAGAGAATTAATGCCACACTCACACACAGTAACAGGCAACGACAGAATCAGAATTAATCCCACACTCAAATACATTAACAGACAATGACAGGTACAGAATTAATCCCGCACTCACACACAGTAACAGACACTGACAGATAGAGAATTAATGCCACACTCACACACAGTTACAGACACTGACAGAATCAGACTTAATCCCACTCTCACATACAGTAACAGACATTGACAGATACAGAATTAATCCCACACTCACACACAGTAACGAACACTGACAGACCAAGAATTAATCTCACACTCACATACAACAACAGAGACTGACAGATAGAGAACTAATCCCAGACTCAAATACCGTACCAGACACTAACAGATAGAGAATTAATCGGGCACTAAAAAAGATTAACGACACTGACAGATACAGAATTAATCCCACAATCGCACACAGTAACAGACACGTGACAGATACAGACTTAATCCCATACTCACACACAATAACAGACACTGACAGATACAGAATTAATCTAACACTCACACACTTGCAGACATTGACAGATACAGAATTAATCCCACACTCACACACAGTAACAGAGACTGACAGATACAGAATTAACCTCACACTAACACACAGTGACAAACACTGACAGATAGAGAACTAACCCCACACTCACACACAGTAACAAACACTGTCGAGTCAGAATTAATCCCACACTCACACACGGTAACAGACAGTGACAGATGCAGAATTCATCCCACACTCACACACAGTACCAGAAACTGACAGAAAGAGAACTAATCCCACACTCACATACAGTACCAGACACTGACAGATAGAGAATTAATCCGGCACTCACACGGATTAACAGACACTGACAGATACAGAATTACTCCCACAGTCACACACAGTAACAGTCACTGACAGATACAGAATTAATCCCACAATCAAACACAGTAACAGCCAATGACAGATACAGAATTAATCCCGCACTCACACACAGTAACAGACTCTGACAGATAGAGAATTAATGCCACACTCACACACAGTTACAGACACTGACAGAATCACACATAATCCCACACACACATACAGTAACAGACACTGACAGATACAGAATTAATCCCACACTCACACACAGTAACAGACACTGACAGGTACAGAATTAATCCCACACTCACACAAAGTAACAGACACTGACAGAGACAGAATTAATCCCACACTCACACACAATAACAGACACTGACAGATAGAGAATTAATCCCACACTCACACACAGTAACAGACACTGACAGATACAGAATTAATCCCACACTCACAAACAGTAACAGACACTGACAGACACAGAATTCACCTAACACTAACACACAGTAACAACCACTGACAGATAGAGAACTAACCCCACACTCACACACAGTAACAAACACTGTCGGGTCAGAATTAATCCCACACTCACACACGGTATCAGACAGTGACAGATGCAGAATTCATCCCACACTCACACACAGTACCAGAAACTGACAGAAAGAGAACTAATCCCACACTCACACACAGTTACAGACACTGACAGAATCAGACATAATCCCACACTCACATACAGTAACAGACACTGACAGATACAGAATTAATCCCACACTCACACACAGTAACATACACTGACAGATACAAAATTAATCCCACACTCACACAATGTAACAGACACTGACAGAGACAGAATTAATCCCACACTCACACACAGTAACAGACACTGACAGATACAGAATTAATCCCACACTCACAAACAATAACAGACACTGACAGAGATAGAATTAAACCCACACTCACACACAATAACAGATACTGACAGATAGAGAATTAATCCCACACTCACACACAGTAACAGACACTGACAGATACAGAATTAATCCCACACTCACACACAGTAACAGACACTGACAGATATAGAACTAATACCACGATCACACACAGTAACATAGACTGACAGATACAGAATTAACCTCACACGAACACACAGTAACAAACACTGACAGATAGAGATCTAACCCCACACTCACACACGGTAACAGACAGTGACAGATGCAGAATTAATCCCACACTCAAATACAGTAACAGACAATGACAGATACAGAATTAATCCCACACTCAAATACAGTAACAGACAATGACAGAGATAGAATTAAACCCACACTCACACACAATAACAGACACTGACAGATAGAGAATTAATCCCACACTCACACACAGTAACAGACACTGACAGATACAGAATTAATCCCACACTCACACACAGTAACAGACACTGACAGGTATAGAACTAATACCACGCTCACGCACAGTAACATAGACTGACAGATACAGAATTAATCCCACACTCACACACAGTAACAGACACAGACAGATACAGAATTAATCCCACATTCACACACAGTAACAGACACTGACAGATACATAATTAAGCCCACACACACACAGTAACAGACACTGACAGATACAGAATTAATCCCACACTCACACACAGTAACAGAGACTGACAGATACATAATTAACCTCACACTAACACACAGTAACAGACACTGACAGATAGAGAACTAACCTCACACTCACACACAGTAACAAACACTGTGGAGTCAGAATCAATCCCAGACTCACACACGGTAACAGACAGTGACAGATGCAGAATTAATCCCACACTGAAATACATTAACAGACAATGACAGATACAGAATTAATCCCGCACTCACACACAGTAACAGACACTGACAGATAGAGAATTAATGCCACACTCACACACAGTTACAGACACTGACAGAATCAGACTTAATCCCACACTGACATACAGTGACAGACACTGACAGATGCAGAATTAATCCCACACTCACACACAGTAACGAACACTGACAGACAAAGAATTAATCCCACACTCACATAGAACAACAGAGACTGACAGATAGAGAACTAATCCCACACTCAAATACCGTACCAGACACTAACAGATAGAGAATTAATCGGGCACTAAAACAGATTAACGACACTGACAGATACAGAATTAATCCCACAATCGCACACAGTAACAGACACGTGACAGATACAGACTTAATCCCACACTCACACACAATAACAGACACTGACAGATACAGAATTAATCCCACACTCACACACTTGCAGACACTGACAGATACAGAATTAATCCCACACTCACACACAGTAACAGACACTGACAGATACAGAATTAATACCACACTCACACACAGTAACAGAGACTGACAGATACAGAATTAACCTCACACTAACACACAGTAACAAACACTGACAGACAGAGAACTAACCCCACACTCACACACAGTAACAAACACTGTCGAGTCAGAATTAATCCCACACTCACACACGGTAACAGACAGTGACAGATGCAGAATTCATCCCACACTCACACACAGTACCAGAAACTGCCAGAAAGAGAACTAATCCCACACTCACATACAGTACCAGACACTGACAGATAGAGAATTAATCCGGCAGTCACTCGGATTAACAGACACTGACAGATAAGAATTAATCCCACAGTCACACACAGTAACAGTCACTGACAGATACAGAATTAATCCCACAATCAAATACAGTAACAGACAATGACAGATACAGAATTAATCCCGCACTCACACACAGTAACAGACACTGACAGATAGAGAATTAATGCCACACTAACACACAGTTACAGACCCTGACAGAATCACACATAATCGCACACACACATACAGTAACAGACACTGACAGATACAGAATTAATCCCGCACTCACACACAGTAACAGACACTGACAGATAGAGAATTAATGCCACACTCACACAAAGTAACAGACACTGACAGAGACAGAATTAATCCCACACTCACACACAATAACAGACACTGACAGATAGAGAATTAATCCCACACTCACACACAGTAACAGACACTGACAGATACAGAATTAATCCCGCACTCACACACAGTAACAGACACTGACAGATAGAGAATTAATGCCACACTCACACACAGTTACAGACACTGACAGAATCAGACTTAATCCCACACTCACATACAGTAACAGACACTGACAGATGCAGAATTAATCCCACACTCACACACAGTAACGAACACTGACAGACAAAGAATTAATCCCACACTCACAGAGAACAACAGAGACTGACAGATAGAGAACTAATCCCACACTCAAATACCGTACCAGACACTAACAGATAGAGAATTAATCGGGCACTAAAACAGATTAACGACACTGACAGATACAGAATTAATCCCACAATCGCACACAGTAACAGACACGTGACAGATACAGACTTAATCCCACACTCACACACAATAACAGACACTGACAGATACAGAATTAATCCCACACTCACACACTTGCAGACACTGACAGCTACAGAATTAATCCCACACTCACACACAGTAACAGACACTGACAGATACAGAATTAATACCACACTCACACACAGTAACAGAGACTGACAGATACAGAATTAACCTCACACTAACACACAGTAACAAACACTGACAGACAGAGAACTAACCACACACTCACACACAGTAACAAACACTGTCGAGTCAGAATTAATCCCACACTCACACACGGTAACAGACAGTGACAGATGCAGAATTCATCCCACACTCACACACAGTACCAGAAACTGCCGGAAAGAGAACTAATCCCACACTCACATACAGTACCAGACACTGACAGATAGAGAATTAATCCGGCAGTCACTCGGATTAACAGACACTGACAGATAAGAATTAATCCCACAGTCACACACAGTAACAGTCACTGACAGATACAGAATTAATCCCACAATCAAATACAGTAACAGTCACTAACAGATACAGAATTAATCCCGCACTCACACACAGTAACAGACACTGACAGATAGAGAATTAATGCCACACTAACACACAGTTACAGACCCTGACAGAATCACACATAATCCCACACACACATACAGTAACAGACACTGACAGATACAGAATTAATCCCACACTCACACACAGTAACAGACACTGACAGATACAAAATTAATCCCACACTCACACAAAGTAACAGACACTGACAGAGACAGAATTAATCCCACACTCACACACAATAACAGACACTGACAGATAGAGAATTAATCCCACACTCACACACAGTAACAGACACTGACAGATACAGAATTAATCCCACACTCACACACAGTAACAGACACTGACAGATACAGAATTCACCTAACACTAACACACAGTAACAAACACTGACAGATAGAGAACTAACCCCACACTCACACACAGTAACAAACACTGTCGAGTCAGAATTAATCCCACACTCACACACGCTAACAGACAGTGACGGATGCAGAATTCATCCCAATCTCACACACAGTACCAGAAACTGACAGAAAGAGAACTAATCCCACACTCACATACAGTACCAGACTCTGACAGATAGAGAATTAATCCGGCACTCACACGGATTAACAGACACTGACAGATGCAGAATTAATCCCACAGTCACACACAGTAACAGTCACTGACAGATACAGAATTAATCCCACACTCAAATACAGTAACAGACAATGACAGATACAGAATTAATCCCGCACTCACACACAGTAACAGACACTGACAGATAGAGAATTAATGCCACACTCACACACAGTTACAGACACTGACAGAATCAGACTTAATCCCACACTCACATACAGTAACAGACACTGACAGATACAGAATTAATCCCACACTCACACACAGTAACAGACACTGACAGATACAGAATTAATCCCACACTCACACACAGTAACAGACACTGACAGATAGGGAATTAATCCCACACTCACACACAGTAACAGACACTGACAGACAAAGAATTAATCCCACACTCACATACAATAACAGACACTGACAGATACAGAATTAATCCCACACTCACACACAGTAACAGACACTGACAGATACAGAATTAATCCCCCACTCACACACAGTAACAGACACTGACAGATACAGAATTAATCCCACACTCACACACAGTAACAGACACTGGCAGATACAGAATTAGTCCCACACTCACACACAGTAACAGACACTGACAGATACATAATTAAGCCCACACTCACACACAGCAACAGACATAGAACATAGAACATAGAACATACAGCACAGAACAGGCCCTTCGGCCCACAATGTTGTGCCGATCCTTTGTCCTCTGTCAAGGACAATTTAATCTATACCCCATCATTCTCCTTTATCCATATACCTATCCAAAAGCCTTTTGAAAGTATCTAAAGTTTCTGACTCAACAACTTCCCCGGGCAAGGCATTCCATGCCTCGACCACTCTCTGGGTAAAGAACCTTCCCCTGACATCCCCCTTATATCTCCCACCCTTCACCTTAAATTTATGACCCCTTGTAACGCTTTGCTCCACCCGGGGAAAAAGTTTCTGACTGTCTACCCTATCTATTCCCCTGATCATCTTATAAACCTCTATCATGTCACCCCTCATCCTTCTCCGTTCTAATGAGAAGAGGCCTAGAATGTTCAGCCTTTCCTCGTAAGACTTATTCTCCATTCCAGGCAACATCCTGGTAAATCTCCTCTGCACCCTCTCCAAGGCTTCCACATCCTTCCTAAAATGAGGCGACCAGAACTGCACACAGTACTCCAAATGAGGCCTTACCAAGGTCCTGTACAGCTGCATCATCACCTCACGGCTCTTAAATTCAATCCCTCTGCTAATGAACGCTAACACCCCATATGCCTTCTTCACAGCCCTATCCACTTGAGTTGCAACTTTCAATGATCTATGCACATAGACCCCAAGGTCTCTCTGCTCCTCCACATGCCCAAGAACCCTACCGTTAACCCAGTATTTTGCATTCATGTTTGTCCTTCCAAAATGGACGACCTCACACTTTTCAGGGTTAAACTCCATCTGCCACTTTTCAGCCCAGCACTGCAACCTATCCAAGTCCCTTTGCAGACGACAATAGCCCTCCTCGGTATCCACAACTCCACCAACCTTTGAATCATCTGCAAATTTACTGACCCACCCTTCGACTTCCTCATCCAAGTCGTTAATAAAAATCACAAACAGGAGAGGACCCAGAACTGATCCCTGCGGCACGCCACTGGTAACTGGGCTCCAGGCTGAGTATTTACCATCTAAGACCACTCTCTGCCTTCTATCAGTTAGCCAATTCTTAATCCAACTGGCCACATTCCCCACTATCCCATGCCTCCTGACTTTCTCCATAAGTCTACCATGGGGGACCTTATCAAATGCCTTACTAAAATCCATGTACACCACATCCACTGGTTTACCCTCATCCACTTGCTTGGTCACCTGCTCAAAGAATTCAATCAGGCTTGTGAGGCAAGACCTACCCCTCACAAAACCGTGCTGACTGTCCCGAATCAAGCAGTGTCTTTCCAGATGCTCAGAAATCCTATCCCTCAGCACCTTTTCCATCAACTTGCCTACCACCGAAGTAAGACTAACTGGCCTGTAATTCCCAGGGTTGTTCCTATTCCCTTTCTTGAACAGGGGCACAACATTTGCCACCCTCCAATCACCTGGTACCACCCCCGTCAGCAGAGAAGATGAAAAGATCATTGCCAGCGGCTCTGCAATTTCATCCCTTGCTTCCCATAACATCCTTAACATCTGACGCTGTCAGATACAGAAATAATCCCACACTCACACACAGTAACAGAGACTGACAGATACAGAATTAACATCACACTAACACACAGTAACAGACACTGACAGATAGAGAACTAACCTCACACTCACACACAGTAACAAACTATGTCGAGTCAGAATTAATCTCAGCCTCACACACGGTAACAGACAGTGACAGATGCAGAATTAATCCCACACTGAAATACATTAACAGACAATGAAAGATACAGAATTAATCCCGCACTCACACACAGTAACAGACACTGACAGATACAGAATTAATGCCACACTCACACACAGTAACAGGCACCGAGAGAATCAGAATTAATCCCACACTCAAATACATTAACAGACAATGACAGATACAGAATTAATCCCACAATCGCACACAGTAACAGACACGTGACAGATACAGACTTAATCCCACACTCACACACAATAACAGACACTGACAGATACAGAATTAATCCCACACTCACACACTTGCAGACACTGACAGATACAGAATTAATCCCACACTCACACACAGTAACAGACACTGACAGATACAGAATTAATACCACACTCACACACAGTAACAGAGACTGACAGATACAGAATTAACCTCACACTAACACACAGTAACAAACACTGACAGACAGAGAACTAACCCCACACTCACACACAGTAACAAACACTGTCGAGTCAGAATTAATCCCACACTCACACACGGTAACAGACAGTGACAGATGCAGAATTCATCCCACACTCACACACAGTACCAGAAACTGACAGAAAGAGAACTAATCCCACACTCAGATACTGTACCAGACACTGACAGATAGAGAATTAATCCCACACTAACACGGATTAACAGACACTGACAGATACAGAATTAATCCCACAGTCACACACAGTAACAGTCACTGACAGGTACAGAATTAATCCCACAATCAAATACAGTAACAGACAATGACAGATACAGAATTAATCCCGCACTCACACACAGTAACAGACACTGACAGATAGAGAATTAATCAGGCACTCACACGGATTAACAGACACTGACAGATACAGAATTAATCCCACAGTCACACACAGTAACACTCACTGACAGATACAGAATTAATCCCACAATCAAATACAGTAACAGACAATGACAGATACAGAATTAACACCCGCACTCACACACAGTTACAGACACTGACAGAATCAGACATAATCCCACACACACACACACAGTAACAGACTCTGACAGATGCAGAATTAATCCCACACTCACACACAGCAACAGACACTGACAGATACAAAATTAATCCCACACTCACACAAAGTAACAGACACTGACAGAGACAGAATTAATCCCACACTCACACACAATAACAGACACTGACAGATAGAGAATTAATCCCACACTCAAACACAGTAACAGACACTGACAGATACAGAATTAATCCCACACTCACACACAGTAACAGACACTGACAGATACAGAATTAACCTCACACTAACACACAGTAACGAACACTGACAGATAGAGAACTAACCCCACACTCACACACAGTAACAAACACTGTCGAGTCAGAATTAATCCCACACTCACACACGGTAACAGACAGTGACAGATGCAGAATTCATCCCACACTCACACACAGTACCAGAAACTGACAGAAAGAGAACTAATCCCACACTCACATACAGTACCAGACACTGACAGATACATAATTAATCCCACACTCACACACAGTAACAGTCACTGACAGATACAGAATTAATCCCACACTCAAATACAGTAACAGACAATGACAGATACAGAATTAATCCCGCACTCACACACAGTAACAGACACTGACAGATAGAGAATTAATGCCACACTCACACACAGTTACAGACACTGACAGAATCAGACTTAATCCCACACTCACATACAGTAACAGACACTGACAGATACAGAATTAATCCCACACTCACACACAGTAACAGACACCGACAGATAGAGAATTAATGCCACACTCACACACAGTTACAGACCCTGACAGAATCACACATAATCCCACACACACATACAGTAACAGACACTGACAGATACAGAATTAATCCCACACTAACACACAGTAACAGACACTGACAGATACAAAATTAATCCCACACTCACACAAAGTAACAGACACTGACAGAGACAGAATTAATCCCACACTCACACACAATAACAGACACTGACAGATAGAGAATTAATCCCACACTCACACACAGTAACAGACACTGACAGATACAGAATTAATCCCACACTCACACACAGTAACAGACACTGACAGATACAGAATTCACCTAACACTAACACACAGTAACAAACACTGACAGATAGAGAACTAACCCCACACTCACACACAGTAACAAACACTGTCGAGTCAGAATTAATCCCACACTCACACACGGTAACAGACAGTGACAGATGCAGAATTCATCCCAATCTCACACACAGTACCAGAAACTGACAGAAAGAGAACTAATCCCACACTCACATACAGTACCAGACACTGACAGATAGAGAATTAATCCCACACTAACACGGATTAACAGACACTGACAGATACAGAATTAATCCCACACTCACACACAGTAACAGTCACTGACAGATACAGAATTAATCCCACACTCAAATACAGTAACAGACAATGACAGATACAGAATTAATCCCGCACTCACACACAGTAACAGACACTGACAGATAGAGAATTAATGCCACACTCACACACAGTTACAGACACTGACAGAATCAGACTTAATCCCACACTCACATACAGTAACAGACACTGACAGATACAGAATTAATCCCACAATCGCACACAGTAACAGACACGTGACAGATACAGACTTAATCCCACACTCACACACAATAACAGACACTGACAGATACAGAATTAATCCCACACTCACACACTTGCAGACACTGACAGATACAGAATTAATCCCACACTCACACACAGTAACAGACACTGACAGATACAGAATTAATACCACACTCACACACAGTAGCAGAGACTGACAGATACAGAATTAACCTCACACTAACACACAGTAACAAACACTGTCGAGTCAGAATTAATCCCACACTCACACACGGTAACAGACAGTGACAGATGCAGAATTCATCCCACACTCACACACAGTACCAGAAACTGCCAGAAAGAGAACTAATCCCACACTCACATACAGTACCAGACACTGACAGATAGAGAATTAATCCGGCACTCACACGGATTAACAGACACTGACAGATACAGAATTAATCCCACAGTCACACACAGTAACAGTCACTGACAGATACAGAATTAATCCCACAATCAAATACAGTAACAGGCAATGACAGATACAGAATTAATCCCGCACTCACACACAGTAACAGACACTGACAGATAGAGAATTAATGCCACACTCACACACAGTTACAGACCCTGACAGAATCACACATAATCCCACACACACATACAGTAACAGACACTGACAAATACAGAATTAATCCCACACTCACACACAGTAACAGACACTGACAGATACAAAATTAATCCCACACTCACACAAAGTAACAGACACTGACAGAGACAGAATTAATCCCACACTCACACACAATAACAGACACTGACAGATAGAGAATTAATCCCACACTCACACACAGTAACAGACACTGACAGATACAGAATTAATCCCACACTCACACACGGTAACAGACAGTGACAGATGCAGAATTCATCCCAATCTCACACACAGTACCAGAAACTGACAGAAAGAGAACTAATCCCACACTCACATACAGTACCAGACACTGACAGATAGAGAATTAATCCGGCACTCACACGGATTAGCAGACACTGACAGATACAGAATTAATCCCACAGTCACACACAGTAACAGTCACTGACAGATACAGAATTAATCCCACACTCAAATACAGTAACAGACAATGACAGATACAGAATTAATCCCGCACTCACACACAGTAAAAGACTCTGACAGATAGAGAATTAATGCCACACTCACACACAGTTACAGACACTGACAGAATCAGACTTAATCCCACACTCACATACAGTAACAGACACTGACAGATACAGAATTAATCCCACACTCACACACAGTAACAGACACTGACAGATACAGAATTAATCCCACACTCACACACAGTAACAGACACTGACAGATAGGGAATTAATCCCACACTCACACACAGTAACAGACACTGACAGACAAAGAATTAATCCCACACTCACATACAATAACAGACACTGACAGATACAGAATTAATCCCACACTCACACACAGTAACAGACACTGACAGATGCAGAATTAATCCCCCACTCACACACAGTAACAGACACTGACAGATACAGAATTAGTCCCACACTCACACACAGTAACAGACACTGACAGATACATAATTAAGCCCACACTCACACACAGTAACAGACGCTGTCAGATACAGAAATAATCCCACACTCACACACAGTAACAGAGACTGACAGATACATAATTAACCTCACACTAACACACAGTAACAGACACTGACAGATAGAGAACTAACCTCACACTCACACACAGTAACAAACTCTGTCGAGTCAGAATTAATCTCAGCCTCACACACGGTAACAGACAGTGACAGATGCAGAATTAATCCCACACTGAAATACATTAACAGACAATGAAAGATACAGAATTAATCCCGCACTCACACACAGTAACAGACACTGACAGATAGAGAATTAATGCCACACTCACACACAGTAACAGGCACCGACAGAATCTGAATTAATCCCACACTCAAATACATTAACAGACAATGACAGATACAGAATTAACCTCACACTAACACACAGTAACAAACACTGACAGATAGAGAACTAATCCCACACTCACACACAGTAACAAACACTGTCGGGTCAGAATTAATCCCACACTCACACACGGTAACAGACAGTGACAGATGCAGAATTCATCCCACACTCACACACAGTACCAGAAACTGACAGAAAAAGAACTAATCCCACAGTCACATACAGTACCAGACACTGACAGATAGAGAATTAATCCGGCACTCACACGGATTAACAGACACTGACAGATACAGAATTAATCCCACACTCACACACAGTAACAGACACTGACAGATAGAGAATTAATCCCACACTCACACACAGTAACAGACACTGACAGACAAAGAATTAATCCCACACTCACATACAATAACAGACACTGACAGATACAGAATTAATCCCACACTCACACACAGTAACAGACACTGACAGATACAGAATTAATGCCACACTCACACACAGTAACAGGCACCGAGAGAATCAGAATTAATCCCACACTCAAATACATTAACAGACAATGACAGATACAGAATTAATCCCGCACTCACACACAGTAACAGACACTGACAGAATCAGACTTAATCCCACACTCACATACAGTAACAGACACTGACAGATACAGAATTAATCCCACACTCACATACAACAACAGAGACTGACAGATAGAGAACTAATCCCACGCTCAAATACCGTACCAGACACTAACAGATAGAGAATTAATCGGGCACTAAAACAGATTAACGACACTGACAGATACAGAATTAATCCCACAATCGCACACAGTAACAGACACGTGACAGATACAGACTTAATCCCACACTCACACACAATAACAGACACTGACAGATACAGAATTAATCCCACACTCACACACTTGCAGACACTGACAGATACAGAATTAATCCCACACTCACACACAGTAACAGACACTGACAGATACAGAATTAATACCACACTCACACACAGTAACAGAGACTGACAGATACAGAATTAACCTCACACTAACACACAGTAACAAACACTGACAGACAGAGAACTAACCCCACACTCACACACAGTAACAAACACTGTCGAGTCAGAATTAATCCCACACTCACACACGGTAACAGACAGTGACAGATGCAGAATTCATCCCACACTCACACACAGTACCAGAAACTGACAGAAAGAGAACTAATCCCACACTCAGATACAGTACCAGACACTGACAGATAGAGAATTAATCCCACACTAACACGGATTAACAGACACTGACAGATACAGAATTAATCCCACAGTCACACACAGTAACAGTCACTGACAGGTACAGAATTAACCCCACAATCAAATACAGTAACAGACAATGACAGATACAGAATTAATCCCGCACTCACACACAGTAACAGACACTGACAGATAGAGAATTAATCAGGCACTCACACGGATTAACAGACACTGACAGATACAGAATTAATCCCACAGTCACACACAGTAACAGTCACTGACAGATACAGAATTAATCCCACAATCAAATACAGTAACAGACAATGACAGATACAGAATTAACACCCGCACTCACACACAGTTACAGACACTGACAGAATCAGAAATAATCCCACACACACATACAGTAACAGACTCTGACAGATACAGAATTAATCCCACACTCACACACAGTAACAGACACTGACAGATACAGAATTAATCCCACACTCACACACAGTAACAGACACTGACAGATACAGAATTAACCTCACACTAACACACAGTAACGAACACTGACAGATAGAGAACTAACCCCACACTCACACACAGTAACAAACACTGTCGAGTCAGAATTAATCCCACACTCACACACGGTAACAGACAGTGACAGATGCAGAATTCATCCCACACTCACACACAGTACCAGAAACTGACAGAAAGAGAACTAATCCCACACTCACATACAGTACCAGACACTGACAGATACATAATTAATCCCACACTCACACACAGTAACAGTCACTGACAGATACAGAATTAATCCCACACTCAAATACAGTAACAGACAATGACAGATACAGAATTAATCCCGCACTCACACACAGTAACAGACACTGACAGATAGAGAATTAATGCCACACTCACACACAGTTACAGACACTGACAGAATCAGACTTAATCCCACACTCACATACAGTAACAGACACTGACAGATACAGAATTAATCCCACACTCACACACAGTAACAGACACTGACAGATAGGGAATTAATGCCACACTCACACACAGTAATAGGCACCGACAGAATCAGAATTAATCCCACACTCAAATACATTAACAGACAATGACAGATACAGAATTAATCCCGCACTCACGCACAGTAACAGACACTGACAGAATCAGACTTATTCCCACACTCACATACAGTAACAGACATTGACAGATACAGAATTAATCCCACACTCACATACAACAACAGAGACTGACAGATAGAGAACTAATCCCACACTCAAATACCGTACCAGACACTAACAGATAGAGAATTAATCGGGCACTAAAACAGATTAACGACACTGACAGATACCCAATTAATCGCACAATCGCACACAGTAACAGACACGTGACAGATACAGTCCAATCCCACACTCACACACAATAACAGACACTGACAGATACAGAATTAATCTAACACTCACACACTTGCAGACACTGACAGAAACAGAAATAATCCCACACTCACACACAGTAACAGACACTGACAGATACAGAATTAATACCACACTCACACACAGTAACAGAAACTGATAGATACAGAATTAACCTCACACTAACACACAGTAACAAACACTGACAGACAGAGAACTAACCCCACACTCACACACATTAACAAACACTGTCGAGTCAGAATTAATCCCACACTCACACACGGTAACAGACAGTGACAGATGCAGAATTCATCCCACACTCACACACAGTACCGGAAACTGACAGAAAGAGAACTAATCCCATACTCAGATACAGTACCAGACACTGACAGATAGAGAATTAATCCCACACTAACCCGGATTAACAGACACTGACAGATACAGAATTAATCCTACAGTCACACACAGTAACAGTCACTGACAGGTACAGAATTAATCCCACAATCAAATACAGTAACAGACAATGACAGATACAGAATTAATCCCGCACTCACACACAGTAACAGACACTGACAGATAGAGAATTAATCCGGCAGTCACACGGATTAACAGACACTGACAGATACAGAATTAATCCCACAGTCACACACAGTAACAGTCACTGACAGATACAGAATTAATCCCACAATCAAATACAGTAACAGACAATGACAGATACAGAATTAATCCCGCACTCACACACAATTACAGACACTGACAGAATCAGACATAATCCCACACATACATACAGTAACAGACTCTGACAGATACAGAATTAATCCCACACTCACACACAGTAACAGACACTGACAGATACAAAATTAATCCCACACTCACACAAAGTAACAGACACTGACAGAGACAGAATTAATCCCACACTCACACACAATAACAGACACTGACAGATAGAGAATTAATCCCACACTCACACACAGTAACAGACACTGACAGATACAGAATTAACCTCACAATAACACACAGTAACGAACACTGACAGATAGAGAACTAACCCCACACTCACACACAGTAACAAACACTCTCGAGTCAGAATTAATCCCACACTCACAAACGGTAACAGACTGTGACAGATGCAGAATTCATCCCACACTCACACACAGTACCAGAAACTGACAGAAAGAGAACTAATCCCACACTCACATACAGTACCAGACACTGACAGATACATAATTAATCCCACACTCACACACAGTAACAGTCACTGACAGATACAGAATTAATCCCACACTCAAATACAGTAACAGACAATGACAGATACAGAATTAATCCCGCACTCACACACAGTAACAGACACTGACAGATAGAGAATTAATGCCACACACACACACACACACAGTTACAGACACTGACAGAATCAGACTTAATCCCACACTCACATACAGTAACAGACACTGACAGATACAGAATTAATCCCACACTCACACACAGTAACAGACACTGACAGATACAAAATTAATCCCACACTCACACAAAGTAACAGACACTGACAGAGACAGAATTAATCCCACACTCACACACAGTAACAGACACTGACAGATACAGAATTAATCCCACACTCACACTCAGTAACAGACACTGACAGATACAGAATTAACCTCACACTAACACACAGTAACGAACACTGACAGATAGAGAACTAACCCCACACTCACACACAGTAACAAACACTGTCGAGTCAGAATTAATCCCACACTCACACACGGTAACAGACAGTGACAGATGCAGAATTCATCCCACACTCACACACAGTACCAGAAACTGACAGAAAGAGAACTAATCCCACACTCACATACAGTACCAGACACTGACAGATACATAATTAATCCCACACTCACACACAGTAACAGTCACTGACAGATACAGAATTAATCCCACACTCAAATACAGTAACAGACAATGACAGATACAGAATTAATCCCGCACTCACACACAGTAACAGACACTGACAGATAGAGAATTAATGCCACACTCACACACAGTTACAGACACTGACAGAATCAGACTTAATCCCACACTCACATACAGTAACAGACACTGACAGATACAGAATTAATCCCACACTCACACACAGTAACAGACACTGACAGATAGGGAATTAATGCCACACTCACACACAGTAATAGGCACCGACAGAATCAGAATTAATCCCACACTCAAATACATTAACAGACAATGACAGATACAGAATTAATCCCGCACTCACGCACAGTAACAGACACTGACAGAATCAGACTTATTCCCACACTCACATACAGTAACAGACATTGACAGATACAGAATTAATCCCACACTCACATACAACAACAGAGACTGACAGGTAGAGAACTAATCCCACACTCAAATACCGTACCAGACACTAACAGATAGAGAATTAATCGGGCACTAAAACAGATTAACGACACTGACAGATACCCAATTAATCGCACAATCGCACACAGTAACAGACACGTGACAGATACAGTCCAATCCCACACTCACACACAATAACAGACACTGACAGATACAGAATTAATCTAACACTCACACACTTGCAGACACTGACAGAAACAGAAATAATCCCACACTCACACACAGTAACAGACACTGACAGATACAGAATTAATACCACACTCACACACAGTAACAGAAACTGATAGATACAGAATTAACCTCACACTAACACACAGTAACAAACACTGACAGACAGAGAACTAACCCCACACTCACACACAGTAACAAACACTGTCGAGTCAGAATTAATCCCACACTCACACACGGTAACAGACAGTGACAGATGCAGAATTCATCCCACACTCACACACAGTACCGGAAACTGACAGAAAGAGAACTAATCCCATACTCAGATACAGTACCAGACACTGACAGATAGAGAATTAATCCCACACTAACCCGGATTAACAGACACTGACAGATACAGAATTAATCCTACAGTCACACACAGTAACAGTCACTGACAGGTACAGAATTAATCCCACAATCAAATACAGTAACAGACAATGACAGATACAGAATTAATCCCGCACTCACACACAGTAACAGACACTGACAGATAGAGAATTAATCCGGCAGTCACACGGATTAACAGACACTGACAGATACAGAATTAATCCCACAGTCACACACAGTAACAGTCACTGACAGATACAGAATTAATCCCACAATCAAATACAGTAACAGACAATGACAGATACAGAATTAATCCCGCACTCACACACAATTACAGACACTGACAGAATCAGACATAATCCCACACATACATACAGTAACAGACTCTGACAGATACAGAATTAATCCCACACTCTGACACAGTAACAGACACTGACAGATACAAAATTAATCCCACACTCACACAAAGTAACAGACACTGACAGAGACAGAATTAATCCCACACTCACACACAATAACAGACACTGACAGATAGAGAATTAATCCCACACTCACACACAGTAACAGACACTGACAGATACAGAATTAACCTCACAATAACACACAGTAACGAACACTGACAGATAGAGAACTAACCCCACACTCACACACAGTAACAAACACTGTCGAGTCCGAATTAATCCCACACTCACAAACGGTAACAGACTGTGACAGATGCAGAATTCATCCCACACTCACACACAGTACCAGAAACTGACAGAAAGAGAACTAATCCCACACTCACATACAGTACCAGACACTGACAGATACATAATTAATCCCACACTCACACACAGTAACAGTCACTGACAGATACAGAATTAATCCCACACTCAAATACAGTAACAGACAATGACAGATACAGAATTAATCCCGCACTCACACACAGTAACAGACACTGACAGATAGAGAATTAATGCCACACACACACACACACACAGTTACAGACACTGACAGAATCAGACTTAATCCCACACTCACATACAGTAACAGACACTGACAGATACAGAATTAATCCCACACTCACACACAGTAACAGACACTGACAGAATCAGACTTAATCCCACACTCAAATACATTAACAGACAATGACAGATACAGAATTAATCCCGCACTCACGCACAGTAACAGACACTGACAGAATCAGACTTAATCCCACACTCACATACAGTAACAGACATTGACAGATACAGAATTAATCCCACACTCACATACAACAACAGAGACTGACAGATAGAGAACTAATCCCACACTCAAATACAGTACCAGACACTAACAGATAGAGAATTAATCGGGCACTAAAACAGATTAACGACACTGACAGATACCCAATTAATCGCACAATCGCACACAGTAACAGACACGTGACAGATACAGTCTGATCCCACACTCACACACAATAACAGACACTGACAGATACAGAATTAATCTAACACTCACACACTTGCAGACACTGACAGATACAGAATTAATCCCACACTCACACACAGTAACAGACACTGACAGATACAGAATTAACCCCACACTCACACACAGTAACAAACACTGTCGAGTCAGAATTAATCCCACACTCACACACGGTAACAGACAGTGACAGATGCAGAATTCATCCCACACTCACACACAGTACCAGAAACTGACAGAAAGAGAACTAATCCCATACTCAGATACAGTACCAGACACTGACAGATAGAGAATTAATCCCACACTAACCCGGATTAACAGACACTGACAAATACAGAATTAATCCTACAGTCACACACAGTAACAGTCACTGACAGGTACAGAATTAATCCCACAATCAAATACAGTAACAGACAATGACAGATACAGAATTAATCCCGCACTCACACACAGTAACAGACACTGACAGATAGAGAATTAATCAGGCAGTCACACGGATTAACAGACACTGACAGATACAGAATTAATCCCACAGTCACACACAGTAACAGTCACTGACAGATACAGAATTAATCCCACTATCAAATACAGTAACAGACAATGACAGATACAGAATTAATCCCGCACTCACACACAGTTACAGACACTGACAGAATCAGACATAATCCCACACACACATACAGTAACAGACTCTGACAGATACAGAATTAATCCCACACTCACACACAGTAACAGAAACTAACAGATACAAAATTAATCCCACACTCACACAAAGTAACAGACACTGACAGAGACAGAATTAATCCCACACTCACACACAATAACAGACACTGACAGATAGAGAATTAATCCCACACTCAAACACAGTAACAGACACTGACAGATACAGAATTAATCCCACACTCACACACAGTAACAGACACTGACAGATACAGAATTAACCTCACAATAACACACAGTAACGAACACTGACAGATAGAGAACTAACCCCACACTCACACACAGTAACAAACACTGTCGAGTCAGAATTAATCCCACACTCACAAACGGTAACAGACAGTGACAGATGCAGAATTCATCCCACACTCACACACAGTACCAGAAACTGACAGAAAGAGAACTAATCCCACACTCACATACAGTACCAGACACTGACAGATACATAATTAATCCCACACTCACACACAGTAACAGTCACTGACAGATACAGAATTAATCCCACACTCAAATACAGTAACAGACAATGACAGATACAGAATTAATCCCGCACTCACACACAGTAACAGACACTGACAGATACAGAATTAATCCCACACTCACACACAGTAACAGACACTGACAGATAGGGAATTAATCCCACACTCACACACAGTAACAGACACTGAATGACAAAGAATTAATCCCACACTCACATACAATAACAGACACTGACAGATACAGAATTAATCCCACACTCACACACAGTAACAGACACTGACAGATACAGAATTAATCCCACACTCACACACAGTAACAGACACTGACAGATACAGAATTAATCCCACACTCACACACAGTAACAGACACTGACAGATACATAATTAAGCCCACACTCACACACAGTAACAGACGCTGACAGATACAGAAATAATCCCACACTCACACACAGTAATAGAGACTGACAGATACAGAATTAACCTCACACTAACACACAGTAACAGACACTGACAGATAGAGAAGTTACCTCACACTCACACACAGTAACAAACACTGTCGAGTCATAATTAATCCCAGACTCACACACGGTAACAGACAGTGACAGATGCAGAATTAATCCCACACTGAAATACATTAACAGACACTGACAGATACAGAATTAATCCCACAGTCACACACAGTAACAGACACTGACAGATACATAATTAAGCCCACACTCACACACAGTAACAGACGCTGACAGATACAGAAATAATCCCACAATCAAACACAGTAACAGAGACTGACAGATACAGAATTAACCTCACACTAACACACAGTAACAGACACTGACAGATAGAGAAGTTACCTCACACTCACACACAGTAACACACACTGTCGAGTCAGAATTAATCACAGACTCACACACGGTAACAACAGTGACAGATGCAGAATTAATCCCACACTGAAATACATTAACAGACATTGACAGATACAGAATTAATCCCGCACTCACACACAGTAACAGACACAGACAGGTACAGAATTAATCCCACACTCTGACACAGTAACAGACACTGACAGATAAAAAATTAATCCCACACTCACACAAAGTAACAGACACTGACAGAGACAGAATTAATCCCACACTCACACACAATAACAGACACTGACAGATAGAGAATTAATCCCACACTCACACACAGTAACAGACACTGACAGATACAGAATTAACCTCACAATAACACACAGTAACGAACACTGACAGATAGAGAACTAACCCCACACTCACACACAGTAACAAACACTGTCGAGTCAGAATTAATCCCACACTCACAAACGGTAACAGACTGTGACAGATGCAGAATTCATCCCACACTCACACACAGTACCAGAAACTGACAGAAAGAGAACTAATCCCACACTCACATACAGTACCAGACACTGACAGATACATAATTAATCCCACACTCACACACAGTAACAGTCACTGACAGATACAGAATTAATCCCACACTCAAATACAGTAACAGACAATGACAGATACAGAATTAATCCCGCACTCACACACAGTAACAGACACTGACAGATAGAGAATTAATGCCACACACACACACACACACAGTTACAGACACTGACAGAATCAGACTTAATCCCACACTCACATACAGTAACAGACACTGACAGATACAGAATTAATCCCACACTCACACACAGTAACAGACACTGACAGAATCAGACTTAATCCCACACTCAAATACATTAACAGACAATGACAGATACAGAATTAATCCCGCACTCACGCACAGTAACAGACACTGACAGAATCAGACTTAATCCCACACTCACATACAGTAACAGACATTGACAGATACAGAATTAATCCCACACTCACATACAACAACAGAGACTGACAGATAGAGAACTAATCCCACACTCAAATACAGTACCAGACACTAACAGATAGAGAATTAATCGGGCACTAAAACAGATTAACGACACTGACAGATACCCAATTAATCGCACAATCGCACACAGTAACAGACACGTGACAGATACAGTCTGATCCCACACTCACACACAATAACAGACACTGACAGATACAGAATTAATCTAACACTCACACACTTGCAGACACTGACAGATACAGAATTAATCCCACACTCACACACAGTAACAGACACTGACAGATACAGAATTAACCCCACACTCACACACAGTAACAAACACTGTCGAGTCAGAATTAATCCCACACTCACACACGGTAACAGACAGTGACAGATGCAGAATTCATCCCACACTCACACACAGTACCAGAAACTGACAGAAAGAGAACTAATCCCATACTCAGATACAGTACCAGACACTGACAGATAGAGAATTAATCCCACACTAACCCGGATTAACAGACACTGACAAATACAGAATTAATCCTACAGTCACACACAGTAACAGTCACTGACAGGTACAGAATTAATCCCACAATCAAATACAGTAACAGACAATGACAGATACAGAATTAATCCCGCACTCACACACAGTAACAGACACTGACAGATAGAGAATTAATCAGGCAGTCACACGGATTAACAGACACTGACAGATACAGAATTAATCCCACAGTCACACACAGTAACAGTCACTGACAGATACAGAATTAATCCCACTATCAAATACAGTAACAGACAATGACAGATACAGAATTAATCCCGCACTCACACACAGTTACAGACACTGACAGAATCAGACATAATCCCACACACACATACAGTAACAGACTCTGACAGATACAGAATTAATCCCACACTCACACACAGTAACAGAAACTAACAGATACAAAATTAATCCCACACTCACACAAAGTAACAGACACTGACAGAGACAGAATTAATCCCACACTCACACACAATAACAGACACTGACAGATAGAGAATTAATCCCACACTCAAACACAGTAACAGACACTGACAGATACAGAATTAATCCCACACTCACACACAGTAACAGACACTGACAGATACAGAATTAACCTCACAATAACACACAGTAACGAACACTGACAGATAGAGAACTAACCCCACACTCACACACAGTAACAAACACTGTCGAGTCAGAATTAATCCCACACTCACAAACGGTAACAGACAGTGACAGATGCAGAATTCATCCCACACTCACACACAGTACCAGAAACTGACAGAAAGAGAACTAATCCCACACTCACATACAGTACCAGACACTGACAGATACATAATTAATCCCACACTCACACACAGTAACAGTCACTGACAGATACAGAATTAATCCCACACTCAAATACAGTAACAGACAATGACAGATACAGAATTAATCCCGCACTCACACACAGTAACAGACACTGACAGATACAGAATTAATCCCACACTCACACACAGTAACAGACACTGACAGATAGGGAATTAATCCCACACTCACACACAGTAACAGACACTGAATGACAAAGAATTAATCCCACACTCACATACAATAACAGACACTGACAGATACAGAATTAATCCCACACTCACACACAGTAACAGACACTGACAGATACAGAATTAATCCCACACTCACACACAGTAACAGACACTGACAGATACAGAATTAATCCCACACTCACACACAGTAACAGACACTGACAGATACATAATTAAGCCCACACTCACACACAGTAACAGACGCTGACAGATACAGAAATAATCCCACACTCACACACAGTAATAGAGACTGACAGATACAGAATTAACCTCACACTAACACACAGTAACAGACACTGACAGATAGAGAAGTTACCTCACACTCACACACAGTAACAAACACTGTCGAGTCATAATTAATCCCAGACTCACACACGGTAACAGACAGTGACAGATGCAGAATTAATCCCACACTGAAATACATTAACAGACACTGACAGATACAGAATTAATCCCACAGTCACACACAGTAACAGACACTGACAGATACATAATTAAGCCCACACTCACACACAGTAACAGACGCTGACAGATACAGAAATAATCCCACAATCAAACACAGTAACAGAGACTGACAGATACAGAATTAACCTCACACTAACACACAGTAACAGACACTGACAGATAGAGAAGTTACCTCACACTCACACACAGTAACACACACTGTCGAGTCAGAATTAATCACAGACTCACACACGGTAACAACAGTGACAGATGCAGAATTAATCCCACACTGAAATACATTAACAGACATTGACAGATACAGAATTAATCCCGCACTCACACACAGTAACAGACACAGACAGGTACAGAATTAATCCCACAATCATAATACAGTAACAGGCAATGACAGATACAGAATTAATCCCGCACTCACACACAGTAACAGACACTGACAGATGGAGAATTAATCAGGCACTCACACGGATTAACAGACACTGACAGATACAGAATTAATCCCACAGTCACACACAGTAACAGTCACTGACAGATACAGAATTAATCCCACAATCAAATACAGTAACAGACAATGACAGATACAGAATTAATCCCGCACTCACACACAGTTACAGACACTGACAGAATCAGACATAATCCCACACACACATACAGTAACAGACACTGACAGATACAGAATTAATCCCACACTCACACACAGTAACAGAAACTGACAGATACAAAATTAATCCCACACTTACACAAAGTAACAGACACTGACAGATACAGAATTAATCCCACACTCACACACAATAACAGACACTGACAGATACAGAATTAATCCCACACTCACACACAGTAACAGACACTGACAGATACAGAATTAATCCCACACTCACACACAGTAACAGACACTGACAGATACAGAATTAATCCCACACTCACACACAGTAACAGACACTGACAGATACAGAATTAATCCCACACTCACACACAGTAACAGACACTGACAGATACATAATTAAGCCCACACTCACACACAGTAACAGACGCTGACAGATACAGAAATAATCCCACACTCACACACAGTAACAGAGACTGACAGATACAGAATTAACCTCACACTCACACACAGTAACAGACACTGACAGATAGAGAAGTTACCTCACACTCACACACAGTAACAAACACTGTCGAGTCAGAATTAATCCCAGACTGAAATACATTAGCAGACATTGACAGATACAGAATTAATCCCGCACTCACACACAGTAACAGACACTGACAGGTACAGAATTAATCCCACAATCAAATACAGTAACAGACAATGACAGATACAGAATTAATCCCGCACTCACACACAGTAACAGACACTGACAGATAGAGAATTAATCAGGCACTCACACGGATTAACAGATACTGACAGATACATAATTAATCCCTCAGTCACACACAGTAACAGTCACTAACAGATACAGAATTAATCCCACAATCAAATACAGTAACAGACAATGACAGATACAGAATTAATCCCGCACTCACACACAGTTACAGACACTGACAGAATCAGACATAATCCCACACACACATACAGTAACAGACACTGACAGATACAGAATTAATCCCACACTCACACACAGTAACAGACACTGACAGATACAAAATTAATCCCACACTCACACAAAGTAACAGACACTGACAGATACAGAATTAATCCCACACTCACACACAATAACAGACACTGACAGATAGAGAATTAATCCCACACTCAAACACAGTAACAGACACTGACAGATACAGAATTAATCCCACACTCACACACAGTAACAGACACTGACAGATACAGAATTAACCTCACACTAACACACAGTAACGAACACTGACAGATAGCGAACTAACCCCTCACTCACACACAGTAACAAACACTGTCGAGTCAGAATTAATCCCACACTCACACACGGTAACAGACAGTGACAGATGCAGAATTCATCCCACACTCACACACAGTACCAGAAACTGACAGAAAGAGAACTAATCCCACACTCACATACAGTACCAGACACTGACAGATACAGAATTAATCCCACACTCACACACAGTAACAGTCACTGAAAGATACAGAATTAATCCCACACTCAAATACAGTAACAGACAATGACAGATAGAGAATTAATCCGGCACTCACACACAGTAACAGACACTGACAGAATCAGACTTAATCCCACACTCACATACAGTAACAGACACTGAGTTATACAGAATTAATCCCACACTCACACACAGTTACAGACACTGACAGATACAGAATTAATCCCACACTCACACACAGTAACAGACACTGACAGATACAGAAATAATCCCACACTCATACACAGTAACAGACACTGACAGACAAAGAATTAATCCCACACTCACATAC
This sequence comes from Heterodontus francisci, assembly GCF_036365525.1. Classification (NCBI taxonomy): domain Eukaryota; kingdom Metazoa; phylum Chordata; class Chondrichthyes; order Heterodontiformes; family Heterodontidae; genus Heterodontus; species Heterodontus francisci. Next base: position 2,961,207 of record NW_027140989.1, on the reverse strand, counting down.
AATAACAGACATTGACAGATACAGAATTAATCCCACACTCACACACAGTAACAGACACTGACAGATACAGAATTAATCCCACTCACACACAGTAACAGACACTGACAGATACAGAATTAATCCCACACTCGCACACAGTAACAGACACTGACAGATACAGAATTAATCCCACACTCACACACAGTAACAGACACTGACAGATACATAATTAAGCCCACACTCACACACAGTAACAGACGCTGACAGATACAGAAATAATCCCACACTCACACACAGTAACAGAGACTGACAGATAAAGAATTAACCTCACACTAACACACAGTAACAGACACTGACAGATAGAGAAGTTACCTCACACTCACACACAGTAACAAACACTGTCGAGTCAGAATTAATCCCAGACTCTCACACGGTAACAGACAGTGACAGATGCAGAATTCATCCCACACTCACACACAGTACCAGAAACTGACAGAAAGAGAACTAATCCCACAGTCACATACAGTACCAGACACTGACAGATAGAGAATTAATCCGGCACTCACACGGATTAACAGAGACTGACAGATACAGAATTAATCCCACACTCACAAGCAGTAACAGACACTGACAGATAGAGAATTAATCCCACACTCACACACAGTAACAGACACTGACAGACAAATAATTAATCCCACACTCACATACAATAACAGACACTGAAAGATACAGAATTAATCCAACACTCAAACACAGTAACAGACACTGACAGATACAGAATTAATCCCACACTCACACACAGTACCAGAAACTGACAGATACAGAATTAATCCCACAATCACACACAGTAACAGACACTGACAGATACAGAATTAATCCCACACTCACACACAGTAACAGACACTGACAGATACTTAATTAATCCCACACTCACACACAGTAACAGACACTGACAGATACAGAATTAATCCCACACTCACACACAGTAACAGAGACTGACAGATACAGAATTAACCTCACACTAACACACAGTAACAGACACTGACAGATACAGAATTAATCCCACACTCACACACAGTAACAGACACTGACAGATACTTAATTAATCCCACACTCACACACAGTAACAGACACTGACAGATACAGAATTAATCCCACACTCACACACAGTAACAGAGACTGACAGATACAGAATTAACCTCACACTAACACACAGTAACAGACACTGACAGATAGAGAACTAACCTCACACTCACACACAGTAACAAACACTGTCGAGTCAGAATTAATCCCAGACTCACACACGGTAACGGACAGTGACTGATGCAGAATTAATCCCACACTGAAATACATTAACAGACAATGACAGATACAGAATTAATCCCGCACTCACACACAGTAACAGACACTGACAGATAGAGAATTAATGCCACACTCACACACAGTAACAGGCACCGACAGAATCAGAATTAATCCCACACTCAAATACATTAACAGACAACGACAGATACAGAATTAATCCCGCACTCACACACAGTAACAGACACTGACAGATAGAGAATTAATGCCACACTCACACACAGTTACAGACACTGACAGAATCAGACTTAATCCCACACTCACATACAGTAACAGACACTGACAGATACAGAATTAATCCCACACTCACACACAGTAACAGACACTGTCAGACAAAGAATTAATCCCACACTCACATACAACAGAGACTGACAGATAGAGAACTAATCCCACACTCAAATACCGTACCAGACACTAACAGATAGAGAATTAATCGGGCACTAAAACAGATTAACGACACTGGCAGATACAGAAATAATCCCACAATCGCACACAGTAACAGACACGTGACAGATACAGACTTAATCCCACACTCACACATAGTAACAGACACTGTCAGATACAGAATTAATCCCACATACTCACACGTGTAGACACTGACAGATACAGAATTAACCTCACACTAACACACAGTAACAAACACTGACAGACAGAGAACTAACCCCACACTCACACACAGTAACAAACTCTGTCGAGTCAGAATTAATCCCACACTCACACACTGTAACAGACAGTGACAGATGCAGAATTCATCCCACACTCACACACAGTACCAGAAACTGACAGAAAGAGAACTAATCCCACACTCACATACAGTACCAGACACTGACAGATAGAGAATTAATCCGGCACTCACACGGATTAACAGACACTGACAGATACAGAATTAATCCCACAGTCACACACAGTAACAGTCACTGACAGATACAGAATTAATCCCACAATCAAATACAGTAACAGACAATGACAGATACAGAATTAATCCCGCACTCACACACAGTAACAGACACTGACAGATACAGAATTAATCCCACACTCACACACAGTAACAGACACTGACAGATACAGAATAAATCCAACACTCACACACAGTAACAGACACTGACAGATAGGTAATTAATCCCCCACTCACACACAGTAACAGACACTGACAGATACAGAATTAATCCCACACTCACACACAGTAACAGACACTGACAGATACAGAATTAATCCCACACTCACACACAGTAACAGACACTGACAGATACATAATTAATCCCACACTCACACACAGTAACAGACGCTGTCAGATACAGAAATAATCCCACACTCACACACAGTAACAGAGACTGACAGATACAGAATTAACCTCACACTAACACACAGTAACAGACACTGACAGATAGAGAACTAACCTCACACTCACACACAGTAACAAACACTGTCGAGTCCGAATCAATCCCAGACTCACACACGGTAACAGACAGTGACAGATGCAGAATTAATCCCACACTGAAATACATTAACAGACAATGACAGATACAGAATTAATCCCGCACTCACACACAGTAACAGACACTGACAGATAGAGAATTAATGCCACACTCACACACAGTAACAGGCACCGACAGAATCAGAATTAATCCCGCACTCAAATACATTAACAGACAATGACAGATACAGAATTAACCTCACACTAACACACAGTAACAAACACTGACAGATAGAGAACAAACCCCACACTCACACACAGTAACAAACACTGTCGAGTCAGAATTAATCCCACACTCACACACGGTAACAGACAGTGACAGATGCAGAATTCATCCCACACTCACACACAGTACCAGAAACTGACAGAAAGAGAACTAATCCCACTGTCACATACAGTACCAGACACTGACAGATAGATAATTAATCCGGCACTCACACGGATTAACAGACACTGACAGATACAGAATTAATCCCACACTCACACACAGTAACAGACACTGACAGATACAGAATTAATCCCACACTCACACACAGTAACAGACACTGACAGACAAAGAATTAATCCCACACTCACATACAATAACAGACACTGACAGATACAGAATTAATCCCACACTCACACACAGTAACAGACACTGACAGATACAGAATTAATGCCACACTCACACACAGTAACAGGCACCGACAGAATCAGAATTAATCCCACACTCAAATGCATTAACAGACAATGACAGATACAGAATTAATCCCGCACTCACACACAGTAACAGACACTGACAGAATCAGACTTAATCCCACACTCACATACAGTAACAGACACTGAAAGATACAGAATTAATCCCACACTCACACACAGTAACAGACACTGTCAGACAAAGAATTAATCCCACACTCACATACAACAACAGAGACTGACAGATAGAGAACTAATGCCACACTCAAATACCGTACCAGACACTAACAGATAGAGAATTAATCGGGCACTAAAACAGATTAACGACACTGACAGATACAGAATTAATCCCACAATCGCACACAGTAACAGACACGTGACAGATACAGACTTAATCCCACACTCACACATAATAACAGACACTGACAGATACAGAATTAATCTAACACTCACACACTTGCAGACATTGACAGATACAGAATTAATCCCACACTCACACACAGTAATAGACACTGACAGATACAGAATTAATACCACACTCACACACAGTAACAGAGACTGACAGAGACAGAATTAACCTCACACTAACACACAGTAACAAACACTGACAGACAGAGAACTAACCCCACACTCACACACAGTAACAAACACTGTCCAGTCAGAATTAATCCCACACGCACACACAGTAACAGACACTGACAGACAAAGAATGAATCCCACACTCACATACATATAACAGACACTGACAGATACAGAATTAATCCCACACTCACACACAGTAACAGACACTGACAGATACAGAATTAATCCCACACTCACACACAGTAACAGACACTGACAGATACAGAATTAATCCCACACTCACACACAGTAACAGACACTGACAGATACAGAATTAATCCCACACTCACACACAGTAACAGACACTGACAGATACATAATTAAGCCCACACTCACACACAGTAACAGACGCTGACAGATACAGAAATAATCCCACACTCACACACAGTAACAGAGACTGACGGATACAGAATTAACCTCACACTAACACACAGTAACAGACACTGACAGATAGAGAAGTTACCTCACACTCACACACAGTAACAAACACTGTCGAGTCAGAATTAATCCCAGACTCACACACGGTAACAGACACTGACAGAATCAGAATTAATCCCACACTCAAATACATTAACAGACAATGACAGATACAGAATTAACCTCACACTAACACACAGTAACAAACACTGACAGATAGAGAACTAACCCCACACTCACACACAGTAACAAACACTGTCGAGTCAGAATTAATCCCACACTCACACACATTAACAGACAGTGACAGATGCAGAATTCATCCCACACTCACACACAGTACCAGAAACTGACAGAAAGAGAACTAATCTCACAGTCACATACAGTACCAGACACTAACAGATAGAGAATTAATCCGGCACTCACACGGATTAACAGACACTGACAGATACAGAATTAATCCCACACTCACACGCAGTAACAGACACTGACAGATAGAGAATTAATCCCACACTCACACACAGTAACAGACACTGACAGACAAAGAATTAATCCCACACTCACATATAATAACAGACACTGACAGATACAGAATTAATCCCACACTCACACACAGTAACAGACAATGACAGATACAGAATTAATCCCACACTCACACACAGTAACAGACACTGACAGATACAGAATTAATCCCACACTCACACACAGTAACAGACACTGACAGATACAGAATTAATCCCACACTCACACACAGTAACAGACACTGACAGATACATAATTAAGCCCACACTCACACACAGTGACAGACGCTGACAGATACAGAAATAATCCCACACTCACACACAGTAACAGAGACTGACAGATACAGAATTAACCTCACACTAACACAAAGTAACAGACACTGACAGATAGAGAAGTTACCTCACACTCACACACAGTAACAAACACTGTCGAGTCAGAATTAATCCCAGACTCACACACGGTAACAGACAGTGACAGATGCAGAATTAATCCCACACTGAAATACATTAACAGACATTGACAGATACAGTATTAATCCCGCACTCACACACAGTAACAGGCACCGACAGAATCAGAATTAATCCCACACTCAAATACATTAACAGACAATGACAGATACAGAATTAACCTCACACTAACACACAGTAACAAACACTGACAGATAGAGAACTAACCCCACACTCACACACAGTAACAAACACTGTCGAGTCAGAATTAATCCCACACTCACACACGTTAACAGACAGTGACAGATGCAGAATTCATCCCACACTCACACACAGTACCATAAACTGACAGAAAGAGAACTAATCTCACAGTCACATGCAGTACCAGACACAAACAGATAGAGAAATAATCCGGCACTCACACGGATTAACAGAGACTGACAGATACAGAATTAATCCCACACTCACACGCAGTAACAGACACTGACAGATAGAGAATTAAACCCACACTCACACACAGTAACAGACACTGACAGACAAAGAATTAATGCCACACTCACATACAATAACAGACACTGACAGATACAGAATTAATCCCACACTCACACACAGTAACAGACACTGACAGATACAGAATTAATCCCACACTCACACACAGTAACAGACACTGACAGATACAGAATTAATCCCACACTCACACACAGTAACAGACACTGACAGATACAGAATTAATCCCACACTCACACACAGTAACAGACGCTGACAGATACATAATTAAGCCCACACTCACACACAGTAACAGACACTGACAGATACAGAATTAATCCCACACTCACACACAGTAACAGAGACTGACAGATACAGAATTAACCTCACACTAACACACAGTAACAGACACTGACAGATAGAGAACTAACCTCACACTCACACACAGTAACAAACACTGTCGAGTCAGAATTAATCCCAGACTCACACACGGTAACATCAGTGACTGATGCAGAATTAATCCCACACTGAAATACATGAACAGACAATGACAGATACAGATTTAATCCCGCACTCACACACAGTAACAGACAATGACAGATGGAGAATTAATGCCACACTCACACACAGTAACAGGCACCGACAGAATCAGAATTAATCCCACACTCAAATACATTAACAGACAATGACAGATACAGAATTAATCCCGCACTCACACACAGTAACAGACACTGACAGATAGAGAATTAATGCCACACTCACACACAGTTACAGACACTGACAGAATCAGACTTAATCCCACACTCACAGACAGTAACAGACACTGACAGATACAGAATTAATCCCACACTCACATACAACAACAGAGACTGACAGATAGAGAACTAATCCAACACTCAAATACCGTACCAGACACTAACACATAGAGAATTAATCGGGCACTAAAACAGATTAACGAAACTGACAGACACAGAAATAATCCCACAATCGCACACAGTAACAGACACGTGACAGATACAGACTTAATCCCACACTCACACACAGTACCAGAAACTGACAGATACAGAATTAATCCCACAATCACACACAGTAACAGACACTGACAGATACAGAATTAATCCCACACTCACACACAGTAACAGACACTGACAGATACTTAATTAATCCCACACTCACACACAGTAACAGACACTGACAGATACAGAATTAATCCCACACTCACACACAGTAACAGAGACTGACAGATACAGAATTAACCTCACACTAACACACAGTAACAGACACTGACAGATAGAGAACTAACCTCACACTCACACACAGTAACAAACACTGTCGAGTCAGAATTAATCCCAGACTCACACACGGTAACGGACAGTGACTGATGCAGAATTAATCCCACACTGAAATACATTAACAGACAATGACAGATACAGAATTAATCCCGCACTCACACACAGTAACAGACACTGACAGATAGAGAATTAATGCCACACTCACACACAGTAACAGGCACCGACAGAATCAGAATTAATCCCACACTCAAATACATTAACAGACAACGACAGATACAGAATTAATCCCGCACTCACACACAGTAACAGACACTGACAGATAGAGAATTAATGCCACACTCACACACAGTTACAGACACTGACAGAATCAGACTTAATCCCACACTCACATACAGTAACAGACACTGACAGATACAGAATTAATCCCACACTCACACACAGTAACAGACACTGTCAGACAAAGAATTAATCCCACACTCACATACAACAACAGAGACTGACAGATAGAGAACTAATCCCACACTCAAATACCGTACCAGACACTAACAGATAGAGAATTAATCGGGCACTAAAACAGATTAACGACACTGGCAGATACAGAAATAATCCCACAATCGCACACAGTAACAGACACGTGACAGATACAGACTTAATCCCACACTCACACATAGTAACAGACACTGTCAGATACAGAATTAATCCCACATACTCACACGTGTAGACACTGACAGATACAGAATTAACCTCACACTAACACACAGTAACAAACACTGACAGACAGAGAACTAACCCCACACTCACACACAGTAACAAACTCTGTCGAGTCAGAATTAATCCCACACTCACACACTGTAACAGACAGTGACAGATGCAGAATTCATCCCACACTCACACACAGTACCAGAAACTGACAGAAAGAGAACTAATCCCACACTCACATACAGTACCAGACACTGACAGATAGAGAATTAATCCGGCACTCACACGGATTAACAGACACTGACAGATACAGAATTAATCCCACAGTCACACACAGTAACAGTCACTGACAGATACAGAATTAATCCCACAATCAAATACAGTAACAGACAATGACAGATACAGAATTAATCCCGCACTCACACACAGTAACAGACACTGACAGATAGAGAATTAATGCCACATCCACACACAGTTACAGACACTGACAGAATCAGACTTAATCCCACACTCACATACAGTAACAGACACTGACAGATACAGAATTAATCCCACACTCACACACAGTAACAGACACTGACAGATACAGAATAAATCCAACACTCACACACAGTAACAGACACTGACAGATAGGTAATTAATCCCCCACTCACACACAGTAACAGACACTGACAGATACAGAATTAATCCCACACTCACACACAGTAACAGACACTGACAGATACAGAATTAATCCCACACTCACACACAGTAACAGACACTGACAGATACATAATTAATCCCACACTCACACACAGTAACAGACGCTGTCAGATACAGAAATAATCCCACACTCACACACAGTAACAGAGACTGACAGATACAGAATTAACCTCACACTAACACACAGTAACAGACACTGACAGATAGAGAACTAACCTCACACTCACACACAGTAACAAACACTGTCGAGTCCGAATCAATCCCAGACTCACACACGGTAACAGACAGTGACAGATGCAGAATTAATCCCACACTGAAATACATTAACAGACAATGACAGATACAGAATTAATCCCGCACTCACACACAGTAACAGACACTGACAGATAGAGAATTAATGCCACACTCACACAAAGTAACAGGCACCGACAGAATCAGAATTAATCCCGCACTCAAATACATTAACAGACAATGACAGATACAGAATTAACCTCACACTAACACACAGTAACAAACACTGACAGATAGAGAACAAACCCCACACTCACACACAGTAACAAACACTGTCGAGTCAGAATTAATCCCACACTCACACACGGTAACAGACAGTGACAGATGCAGAATTCATCCCACACTCACACACAGTACCAGAAACTGACAGAAAGAGAACTAATCCCACTGTCACATACAGTACCAGACACTGACAGATAGATAATTAATCCGGCACTCACACGGATTAACAGACACTGACAGATACAGAATTAATCCCACACTCACACACAGTAACAGACACTGACAGATACAGAATTAATCCCACACTCACACACAGTAACAGACACTGACAGACAAAGAATTAATCCCACACTCACATACAATAACAGACACTGACAGATACAGAATTAATCCCACACTCACACACAGTAACAGACACTGACAGATACAGAATTAATGCCACACTCACACACAGTAACAGGCACCGACAGAATCAGAATTAATCCCACACTCAAATGCATTAACAGACAATGACAGATACAGAATTAATCCCGCACTCACACACAGTAACAGACACTGACAGAATCAGACTTAATCCCACACTCACATACAGTAACAGACACTGACAGATACAGAATTAATCCCACACTCACACACAGTAACAGACACTGTCAGACAAAGAATTAATCCCACACTCACATACAACAACAGAGACTGACAGATAGAGAACTAATCCCACACTCAAATACCGTACCAGACACTAACAGATAGAGAATTAATCGGGCACTAAAACAGATTAACGACACTGACAGATACAGAATTAATCCCACAATCGCACACAGTAACAGACACGTGACAGATACAGACTTAATCCCACACTCACACATAATAACAGACACTGACAGATACAGAATTAATCTAACACTCACACACTTGCAGACATTGACAGATACAGAATTAATCCCACACTCACACACAGTAATAGACACTGACAGATACAGAATTAATACCACACTCACACACAGTAACAGAGACTGACAGAGACAGAATTAACCTCACACTAACACACAGTAACAAACACTGACAGACAGAGAACTAACCCCACACTCACACACAGTAACAAACACTGTCCAGTCAGAATTAATCCCACACGCACACACAGTAACAGACACTGACAGACAAAGAATGAATCCCACACTCACATACATATAACAGACACTGACAGATACAGAATTAATCCCACACTCACACACAGTAACAGACACTGACAGATACAGAATTAATCCCACACTCACACACAGTAACAGACACTGACAGATACAGAATTAATCCCACACTCACACACAGTAACAGACACTGACAGATACAGAATTAATCCCACACTCACACACAGTAACAGACACTGACAGATACATAATTAAGCCCACACTCACACACAGTAACAGACGCTGACAGATACAGAAATAATCCCACACTCACACACAGTAACAGAGACTGACGGATACAGAATTAACCTCACACTAACACACAGTAACAGACACTGACAGATAGAGAAGTTACCTCACACTCACACACAGTAACAAACACTGTCGAGTCAGAATTAATCCCAGACTCACACACGGTAACAGACACTGACAGAATCAGAATTAATCCCACACTCAAATACATTAACAGACAATGACAGATACAGAATTAACCTCACACTAACACACAGTAACAAACACTGACAGATAGAGAACTAACCCCACACTCACACACAGTAACAAACACTGTCGAGTCAGAATTAATCCCACACTCACACACGTTAACAGACAGTGACAGATGCAGAATTCATCCCACACTCACACACAGTACCAGAAACTGACAGAAAGAGAACTAATCTCACAGTCACATACAGTACCAGACACTAACAGATAGAGAATTAATCCGGCACTCACACGGATTAACAGACACTGACAGATACAGAATTAATCCCACACTCACACGCAGTAACAGACACTGACAGATAGAGAATTAATCCCACACTCACACACAGTAACAGACACTGACAGACAAAGAATTAATCCCACACTCACATATAATAACAGACACTGACAGATACAGAATTAATCCCACACTCACACACAGTAACAGACAATGACAGATACAGAATTAATCCCACACTCACACACAGTAACAGACACTGACAGATACAGAATTAATCCCACACTCACACACAGTAACAGACACTGACAGATACAGAATTAATCCCACACTCACACACAGTAACAGACACTGACAGATACATAATTAAGCCCACACTCACACACAGTGACAGACGCTGACAGATACAGAAATAATCCCACACTCACACACAGTAACAGAGACTGACAGATACAGAATTAACCTCACACTAACACACAGTAACAGACACTGACAGATAGAGAAGTTACCTCACACTCACACACAGTAACAAACACTGTCGAGTCAGAATTAATCCCAGACTCACACACGGTAACAGACAGTGACAGATGCAGAATTAATCCCACACTGAAATACATTAACAGACATTGACAGATACAGTATTAATCCCGCACTCACACACAGTAACAGGCACCGACAGAATCAGAATTAATCCCACACTCAAATACATTAACAGACAATGACAGATACAGAATTAACCTCACACTAACACACAGTAACAAACACTGACAGATAGAGAACTAACCCCACACTCACACACAGTAACAAACACTGTCGAGTCATAATTAATCCCACACTCACACACGTTAACAGACAGTGACAGATGCAGAATTCATCCCACACTCACACACAGTACCATAAACTGACAGAAAGAGAACTAATCTCACAGTCACATGCAGTACCAGACACAAACAGATAGAGAAATAATCCGGCACTCACACGGATTAACAGAGACTGACAGATACAGAATTAATCCCACACTCACACGCAGTAACAGACACTGACAGATAGAGAATTAAACCCACACTCACACACAGTAACAGACACTGACAGACAAAGAATTAATGCCACACTCACATACAATAACAGACACTGACAGATACAGAATTAATCCCACACTCACACACAGTAACAGACACTGACAGATACAGAATTAATCCCACACTCACACACAGTAACAGACACTGACAGATACAGAATTAATCCCACACTCACACACAGTAACAGACACTGACAGATACAGAATTAATCCCACACTCACACACAGTAACAGACGCTGACAGATACATAATTAAGCCCACACTCACACACAGTAACAGACACTGACAGATACAGAATTAATCCCACACTCACACACAGTAACAGAGACTGACAGATACAGAATTAACCTCACACTAACACACAGTAACAGACACTGACAGATAGAGAACTAACCTCACACTCACACACAGTAACAAACACTGTCGAGTCAGAATTAATCCCAGACTCACACACGGTAACATCAGTGACTGATGCAGAATTAATCCCACACTGAAATACATGAACAGACAATGACAGATACAGATTTAATCCCGCACTCACACACAGTAACAGACAATGACAGATGGAGAATTAATGCCACACTCACACACAGTAACAGGCACCGACAGAATCAGAATTAATCCCACACTCAAATACATTAACAGACAATGACAGATACAGAATTAATCCCGCACTCACACACAGTAACAGACACTGACAGATAGAGAATTAATGCCACACTCACACACAGTTACAGACACTGACAGAATCAGACTTAATCCCACACTCACAGACAGTAACAGACACTGACAGATACAGAATTAATCCCACACTCACACACAGTAACAGACACTGTCAGACAAAGAATTAATCCCACACTCACATACAACAACAGAGACTGACAGATAGAGAACTAATCCCACACTCAAATACCGTACCAGACACTAACACATAGAGAATTAATCGGGCACTAAAACAGATTAACGAAACTGACAGACACAGAAATAATCCCACAATCGCACACAGTAACAGACACGTGACAGATACAGACTTAATCCCACACTCACACACAATAACAGACACTGAAAGATACAGAATTAATCCCACACTCACACACAGTTACAGACACTGACAGATAATTAATTAAGCCCACACTCACACACAGTAACAGACGCTGACAGATACAGAATTAATCCCACACTCACACACAGTTACAGACACTGACAGATACAGAATTAATCTAACACTCGCACACGTGCAGACACTGACAGATACAGAATTAACCTCACACTAACACACAGTAACAAACACTGACAGACAGAGAACTAACCCCACACTCACACACAGTAACAAACTCTGTCGAGTCAGAATTAATCCCACACTCACACACGGTAACAGACAGTGACAGATGCAGAATTCATATCAAACTCACACACAGTACCAGAAACTGACAGAAAGAGAACTAATCCCACACTCACATACAGTACCAGACACTGACAGATAGAGAATTAATCCGGCACTCACACGGATTAACAGACACTGACAGATACAGAATTAATCCCACAGTCACACACAGTAACAGTCACTGACAGATACAGAATTAATCCCACAATCAAATACAGTAACAGACAATGACAGATACAGAATTAATCCCGCACTCACACACAGTAACAGACACTGACAGATAGGGAATTAATCCCACACTCACACACAGTAACAGACACTGACAGACAAAGAATTAATCCCACACTCACATACAATAACAGACACTGACAGATACAGAATTAATCCCACACTCACACACAGTAACAGACACTGACAGATACAGAATTAATCCCACACTCACACACAGTAACAGACACTGACAGATACAGAATTCATCCCACACTCACACACAGTAACAGACACTGACAGATACAGAATTAATCCCACACTCACACACAGTTACAGACACTGACAGATACATAATTAAGCCCACACTCACACACAGTAACAGACGCTGACAGATACAGAAATAATCCCACACTCACACACAGTAACAGAGACTGACAGATACAGAATTAACCTCACACTAACACACAGTAACAGACACTGACAGATAGAGAAGTTACCTCACACTCACACACAGTAACAAACACTGTCGAGTCAGAATTAATCCCAGACTCACACAAGGTAACAGACAGTGACAGATGCAGAATTAATCCCACACTGAAATACATTAACAGACATTGACAGATACAGAATTAATCCCGCACTCACACACAGTAACAGACACTGACAGATAGAGAATTAATGCCACACTCACACACAGTAACAGGCACCGATAGAATCAGAATTAATCCCACACTCAAATACATTAACAGACAATGACAGATACAGAATTAACCTCACACTAACACACAGTAACAAACACTGACAGATAGAGAACTAACCCCACACTCACACACAGTAACAAACACTGTCGAGTCAGAATTAATCCCACACTCACACACGTTAACAGACAGTGACAGATGCAGAATTCATCCCACAATCACACACAGTACCAGAAACTGACAGAAAGAGAACTAATCCCACAGTCACATACAGTACCAGGCACTGACAGGTAGAGAATTAATCCGGCACTCACACGGATTAACAGAGACTGACAGGTGCAGAATTAATCCCACACTCACACGCAGTAACAGACACTGACAGATAGAGAATTAATCCCACACTCACACACAGTAACAGACACTGACAGACAAAGAATTAATCCCACACTCACATACAATAACAGACACTGACAGATACAGAATTAATCCCACACTCACACACAGTAACAGACACTGACAGATACAGAATTAATCCCACACTCACACACAGTAGCAGACACTGACAGATACAGAATTAATCCCACACTCACACACAGTAACAGACACTGACAGATACATAATTAAGCCCACACTCACACACAGTAACAGACACTGACATATACAGAATTAATCCCACACTCACACACAGTAACAGAGACTGACAGATACAGAATTAACCTCACACTAACACACAGTAACAGACACTGACAGATAGAGAACTAACCTCACACTCACACACAGTAACAAACACTGTCGTATCAGAATAAATCCCACACTCACTCACGGTAACAGACAGTGACAGAGGCAGAGTTCATCCCACACTCACACACAGTACCAGAAACTGACAGAATCAGAACTAATCCCACACTCAAATACCGTACCAGACACTAACAGATAGAGAATTAATCGGGCACTAAAACACATTAACGACACTGACAGATACAGAAATAATCCCACAATCGCACACAGTAACAGACACGTGACAGATACAGGCTTAATCCCACACTCACACACAATAACAGACACTGACAGATACAGAATTAATCTAACACTCACACACGTGCAGACACTGACAGATACAGAATTAATCCCACACTCACACACAGTAAGACACTGACAGATACAGAATTAATACCACACTCACACACAGTAACAGAGACTGACAGATACAGAATTAACCTCACACTAACACACAGTAACAAACACTGACAGACAGAGAACTAACCCCACACTCACACACAGTAACAAACTCTGTCGACTCAGAATTAATCCCACAATCACACACGGTAACAGACAGTGACAGATGCAGAATTCATATCACACTCACACACAGTACCAGAAACTGACAGAAAGAGAACTAATCCCACACTCACAAACAGTACCAGACACTGACAGATAGAGAATTAATCCGGCACTCACACGGATTAACAGACACTGACAGATACAGAATTAATCCCACAATCAAATGCAGTAACAGACAATGACAGATACAGAATTAATCCCGCACTCACACACAGTAACAGACACTGTCAGATAGAGAATTAATGCCACACTCACACACAGTTACAGACACTGACAGAATCAGACATAATCCCACACATACATCCAGTAACAGACACTGACAGATACAGAATTGATCCTACACTCACACACAGTAACAGACACTGACAGATACAAAATTAATCCCACACTCACACAAAGTAACAGACACCGACAGAGAAAGAATTAATCCCACACTCACACACAATAACAGACACTGACAGATAGAGAATTAATCCCACACTCACACACAGTAACAGACACTGACAGATACAGAATTAATCCCACACTCACACACAGTAACAGACACTGACAGATACAGAATTAACCTCACACTAACACACTGTAACAAACACTGACAGATAGAGAACTAACCCCACACTCACACACAGTAACAAACACTGTCGAGTCAGAATTAATCCCACACTCACACACGGTAACAGACAGTGACAGATGCAGAATTCATCCCACACTCACACACAGTACCCGAAACTGACAGAAAGAGAACTAATCCCACACTCACATACAGTACCAGACACTGACAGATACAGAATTAATCCCACAGTCACACACAGTAACAGTCACTGACAGATACAGAATTAATCCCACACTCAAATACAGTAACAGACAATGACAGATACAGAATTAATCCCGCACTCACACACAGTAACAGACACTGACAGCTAGAGAATTAATGCCACACTCACACACAGTTACAGACACTGACAGAATCAGACTGAATCCCACACTCACATACAGTAACAGACACTGACAGATACAGAATTCATCCCACACTCACACACAGTAACAGAAACTGACAGATACAGAATTAATCCCACACTCACACACAGTAACAGACACTGACAGATAGAGAATTAATCCCACACTCACACACAGTAACAGACACTGACAGACAAATAATTAATCCCACACTCACATACAATAACAGACACTGACAGATACAGAATTAATCCCACACTCACACACAGTAACAGACACTGACAGATACAGAATTAATCCCACACTCACACACAGTAACAGACACTGACAGATACAGAATTAATCCCACACTCACACACAGTAACAGACACTGACAGATACAGAATTAATCCCACACTCACACACAGTAACAGACACTGACAGATACATAATTAATCCCACACTCACATACAATAACAGACACTGACAGATACAGAATTAATCCCACACTCACACACAGTAACAGACACTGACAGATACAGAATTAATCCCACACTCACACACAGTAACAGACACTGACAGATACAGAATTAATCCCACACTCACACACAGTAACAGACACTGACAGATACAGAATTAATCCCACACTCACACACAGTAACAGACACTGACAGATACATAATTAATCCCACACTCACACACAGTAACAGAGACTGACAGATACAGAATTAACCTCACACTAACACACAGTAACGGACACTGACAGATAGAGAACTAACCTCACACTCACACACAGTAACAAACACTGTCGAGTCAGAATTAATCCCAGACTCACACACGGTAACAGACAGTGACTGATGCAGAATTAATCCCACACTGAAGTACATTAACAGACAATGACAGATACAGAATTAGTCCCGACACTCACACACAGTAACAGACACTGACAGATAGAGAATTAATGCCACACTCACACACAGTAACAGGCACCGACAGAATCAGAATTAATCCCACACTCAAATACATTAACAGACACTGACAGATAGAGAATTAATGCCACACTCACACACAGTTACAGACACTGACAGAATCAGACTTAATCCCACACTCACATACAGTAACAGACACTGACAGATACAGAATTAATCCCACACTCACTCACAGTAACAGACGCTGACAGATACAGAATTAATCCCGCACTCACACACTGTAACAGACACTGACAGACAAAGAATTAATCCCACACTCACATACAACAACAGACATTGACAGATAGAGAACAAATCCCACACTCAAATACCGTACCAGACACTAACAGATAGAGAATTAATCGGGCACTAAAACAGATTAGCGACACTGACAGATACAGAATTAATCCCACAATCGCACACAGTAACAGACACGTGACAGATACAGACTTAACCCCACAGTCACACACAATAACAGACACTGACAGATACAGAATTAATCTAACACTCACACACTTGCAGACACTGACAGATACAGAATTAATCCCTCACTCACAGTAGCAGTCAATGTCATATACAAAATTGATCCCACACTCACACACAGTAACAGACACTGACAGATACAGAATTAATCCCACACTCACACATAGTAACAGACACTGACAGATACAGAATTAATCCCACACTCTCACACCGCAACAGACACTGGCAGATACAAAATTAATCCCACACTCACACACCGTAACAGATACTGCCAGATACTGAATTAATCCCACAATCACATCGGTAACAGACACTGACAGTTAGAGAATTAATCGCACACTCAAATAGAGTAACAGACACTGACTGATACAGAATTAATCCCACACTCACACACAGTAACAGACACTGACAGATACAGAATTACTCCCACAATCACACACAGTAACAGATACTGACTGATACAGAATTAATCCCACACTCACACACAGTAACAGACACGGATAGAGCCATACTTAATCCCACACTCACATACATTAACAGACATTGACAGATACAGAATTAATCCCACACTCACACACAGTAACAGACACTGACAGAGACAGAATTAATCCCACACTCACGAAAAGTAACAGACACTGACAGATGCAGAATTAATCCCACACTCAAATACAGTAACAGACACTGACAGATGCAGAATAAATCCCACACTCACACACAGTGCCTGAAACTGACAGAGACGTAATTAATCCCACACTCACACACAGTAACAAACACTGTCGAGTCAGAATTAATCCCACACTCACATACGGTAACAGACAGTGACAGATGCAGAATTCATCCCACACTCACACACAGTACCCGAAACTGACAGAAAGAGAACTAATCCCACAGTCACATACAGTACCAGACACTGACAGATAGAGAATTAATCCGGCACTCACACGGATTAACAGACACTGACAGATACAGAATTAATCCCACAGTTACACACAGTAACAGTCACTGACAGATACAGAATTAATCCCACGCTCAAATACAGTAACAGACAATGACAGATACAGAATTAATCCCGCACTCACACACAGTAACAGACACTGACAGATAGAGAATTAATGCCACACTCACACACAGTTACAGACACTGACAGAATCAGACTGAATCCCACACTCACATACAGTAACAGACACTGACAGATACAGAATTAGTCCCACACTCACACACAGTAACAGACACTGACAGATACAGAATTAATCCCCCACTCACACACAGTAACAGACACTGACAGATGGAGAATTAATCCCACACTCACACACAGTAACAGACACTGACAGACAAAGAATTAATCCCACACTCACATACAATAACAGACACTGACAGATACAGAATTAATCCCACACTCACACACAGTAACAGAAACTGACAGATACATAATTAATCCCACACTCACACACAGTAACAGACACTGACAGATACAGAATTAATCCCACACTCACACACAGTAACAGACACTGACAGATACATAATTAAGCCCACACTCACACACAGTAACAGAGACTGACAGATACAGAATTAACCTCACACTAACACACAGTAACAGACACTGACAGATAGAGAACTAACCTCACACTCACACACAGTAACAAACACTGTCGAGTCAGAATTAATCCCATGCTCAAATACAGTAACAGACAATGACAGATACAGAATTAATCCCGCACTCACACACAGTAACAGACACTGACAGATAGAGAATTAATGCCACACTCACACACAGTTACAGACACTGACAGAATCAGACTGAATCCCACACTCACATACAGTAACAGACACTGACAGATACAGAATTAATCCCACTTTCACACACAGTACCAGAAACTGACAGAGACAGAATTGTTCCCACACTCACACACAGTAACAGACACTGACAGATACAGAATTAATCCCACACTCACACACAGTAACAGACACTGACAGATAGAGAACTAACCTCACACTCACACACAGTAACAAACACTGTCGTATCAGAATTAATCCCACACTCACTCACGGTAACAGACAGTGACAGATGCAGAGTTCATCCCACACTCACACACAGTACCAGAAACCGACAGATAGAGAACTGATCCCACACTCACATACAGTACCAGACACTGACAGATAGAGAATTAATCCGGCACTCACACAGATTAACAGACACTGACAGATACAGAATTAATCCCACACTCACACACAGGACCACACACAGACAGATAGAGAATTAATCACACACTCACACGCAATAACAGACACTGACATACATAGAATTACTCCCACACACACACACAGTAACAGACACTGACAGATACAGAAGTAATCCCACACTCACACACAGTAGCAGACACTGACAGATACAGAATTAATCCCACAATCACACACAGTAACAGATACTGGCTGATCCAGAATTAATCCCACACTCACACACAGTAACCGACACGGATAGAGCCAGACTTAATCCCACACTCACACACAGTAACAGACACTGACAGATACAGAATTAATCCCACAATCACACACAGTAACAGATACTGACTGATACAGACTTAATCCCGCACTCACACAAAGTAACAGACACTGACAGATACAGAATTAATCCCAGACTCAAATACAGTAACAGACACTGACAGAAGCAGAATTAATCCCACACTCACACACAGTACCAGAAAATGACAGAGACAGAATTACTCCCACACTCACACGCAAGGACAGACACTGACAGATACAGAATTAATCCCACACACACGCACAGTAATAGACACAGATAGAGACAGAATTATTCCCACACTCACACACAGTAACAGACACTGACAGATACAGAATTAATCCCACACTCACACACAGTAACAGACACTGACAGATAGAGAACTAACCTCACACTCTCACACAGTAACAAACACTGTCGAATCAGAATTAATCCCACACTCACTCACGGTAACAGACACTGACAGATGCAGAATAAATCTCACACTCACACACAGTGCCTGAAACTGACAGAGACGTAATTAATCCCACACTCACACACAGTAACAAACACTGTCGAGTCAGAATTAATCCCACACTCACACACGGTAACAGACAGTGACAGATGCAGAATTCATCCCACACTCACACACAGTACCCGAAAATGACAGAAAGAGAACTAATCCCACAGTCACATACAGTACCAGACACTGACAGATAGAGAATTAATCCGGCACTCACACGGATTAACAGACACTGACAGATACAGCATTTATCCCACAGTTACACACAGTAACAGTCACTGACAGATACAGAATTAATCCCACGCTCAAATACAGTAACAGACAATGACAGATACAGAATTAATCCCGCACTCACACACAGTAACAGACACTGACAGATAGAGAATTAATGCCACACTCACACACAGTTACAGACACTGACAGAATCAGACTGAATCCCACACTCACATACAGTAACAGACACTGACAGATACAGAATTAATCCCACACTCACACACAGTAACAGACACTGACAGATACAGAATTAATCCCACACTCACACACAGTAACAGACACTGACAGATAGAGAATTAATCCCATACTCACACACAGTAACAGACACTGACAGACAAAGAATTAATCCCACACTCACATACAATAACAGACACTGACAGATACAGAATTAATCCCACACTCACACACAGTAACAGAAACTGACAGATACATAATTAATCCCACACTCACACACAGTAACAGACACTGACAGATACAGAATTAATCCCACACTCACACACAGTAACAGACACTGACAGATACATAATTAAGCCCACACTCACACACAGTAACAGAGACTGACAGATACAGAATTAACCTCACACTAACACACAGTAACAGACACTGACAGATAGAGAACTAACCTCACACTCACACACAGTAACAAACACTGTCGAGTCAGAATTAATCCCATGCTCAAATACAGTAACAGACAATGACAGATACAGAATTAATCCCGCACTCACACACAGTAACAGACACTGACAGATAGAGAATTAATGCCACACTCACACACAGTTACAGACACTGACAGAATCAGACTGAATCCCACACTCACATACAGTAACAGACACTGACAGATACAGAATTAATCCCACACTCACACACAGTACCAGAAACTGACAGAGACAGAATTGTTCCCACACTCACACACAGTAACAGACACTGACAGATACAGAATTAATCCCACACTCACACACAGTAACAGACACTGACAGATAGAGAACTAACCTCACACTCACACACAGTAACAAACACTGTCGTATCAGAATAAATCCCACACTCACTCACGGTAACAGACAGTGACAGATGCAGAGTTCATCCCACACTCACACACAGTACCAGAAACTGACAGATAGAGAACTGATCCCACACTCACATACAGTACCAGACACTGACAGATAGAGAATTAATCCGGCACTCACACAGATTAACAGACACTGACAGATACAGAATTAATCCCACACTCACACACAGTACCACACACAGACAGATAGAGAATTAATCCCACACTCACACGCAATAACAGACACTGACATACATAGAATTACTCCCACACACACACACAGTAACAGACACTGACAGATACAGAAGTAATCCCACACTCACACACAATAGCAGACACTGACAGATACAGAATTAATCCCACAATCACACACAGTAACAGATACTGACTGATTCAGAATTAATCCCACACTCTCACACAGTAACCGACACGGATAGAGCCAGACTTAATCCCACACTCACATACAGTAACAGACATTGACAGATACAGAATTAATCCCACACTCACACACAGTAACAGACACTGACAGATACAGAATTAATCCCACAATCACACACAGTAACAGATACTGACTGATACAGACTTAATCCCGCACTCACACAAAGTAACAGACACTGACAGATACAGAATTAATCCCAGACTCAAATACAGTAACAGACACTGACAGAAGCAGAATTAATCCCACACTCACACACAGTACCAGAAAATGACAGAGACAGAATTACTCCCACACTCACACACAGTAACAGACACTGACAGATAGAGAATTACTCCCACACTCACACGCAAGGACAGACACTGACAGATATAGAATTAATCCCACACACACACACAGTAACAGACACAGATAGAGACAGAATTATTCCCACACTCACACACAGTAACAGACACTGACAGATACAGAATTAATCCCTCACTCACACACAGTAACAGACACTGACAGATAGAGAACTAACCTCACACTCACACACAGTAACAAACACTGTCGAATCAGAATTAATCCCACACTCACTCACGGTAACAGACAGTGACAGATGCAGAGTTCATCCCACACTCACACACAGTACCAGAAACTGACAGATAGAGAACTGATCCCACACTCACATGCAGTACCAGACACTGACAGATAGAGAATTAATCCGGCACACACACAGTTTAACAGACACTGACAGATACAGAATTAATCCCACACTCACACACAGTAACACACACTGACAGATAGAGAATTAATCCCACACTCAAACACAGTAACAGACACTGACATATATAGAATTACTCCCACACACACACAGTAACAGACACTGACAGATACAGAATTAATCCCACACTCACACACAGTAACAGACACTGAAAGATAAAGAATTAATCCCACACTTTCACACCGTAACAGACACTGACAGATACAGAATTAATCCCACAATCACACACGGTAACAGACACTGACAGTTAGAGAATTAATCGCACACTCAAATAGAGTAACAGACACTGACTGATACAGAATTAATCCCACACTCACACACAGTAACAGACACTGACAGATACAGAATTAATCCCACAATCACACACAGTAACAGATACAGACTGATACACAATTAATCCCACACTCACACACAGTAACAGACACGGATAGAGCCTGACTTAATCCCACACTCACATACAGTAACAGACATTGACAGATACAGAATTAATCCCACACTCACACACAGTAACAGACTCTGACATATATAGAATTACTCCCACACACACACACACAGTAACAGACACTGACAGATACAGAATTAATCCCACACTCACACACAGTAACAGACACTGACAGATACAGAATTAATCCCACACTCTCACACCGTAACAGACACTGACAGATACAGAATTATTCCCACAATCACACAAGGTAACAGACACTGACAGTTAGAGAATTAATCGCACACTCAAATGGAGTAACAGACACTGACTGATACAGAATTAATCCCACACTCACACACAGTAACAGACACGGATAGAGACAGACTTAATCCCACACTCACATACAGTAACAGACACTGACATATACAGAATTAATCCCACACTCACACACAGTAACAGACACTGACAGATACAGAATTAATCCCACACTCACACACAGTAACAGACACTGACAGATACAGAATTAATCCCACACTCAAATACAGTAACAGACACTGACAGATACAGAATTAATCCCACACTCACACGCAGTACCAGAAACTGACAGATAGAGAACTAATCCCACACTCAAATACCGTACCAGACACGAACAGATAGAGAATTAATCAGGCACTAAAACAGATTAACGACACTGACAGATACAGAATTAATCCCTCAATCTCACACAGCAACAGACACGTGACAGATACAGACTTAATCTCACACTCACACACAATAACAGACACTGACAGATACAGAATTAATCTAACACTCACACACTTGCAGACACTGACAGATACAGAATTAATCCCTCACTCACAGTAGCAGACAATGACAGATACAAAATTGATCCCACACTCACACACAGTCACAGACACTGACAGATACAGAATTAATCCCACACTCACACACAGTAACAGACACTGACAGATACAGAATTAATCCCACAATCACACACAGTAACAGATACTGACTGATACAGAATTAATCCCACACTCACACACAGTAACAGACACGGATAGAGCCAGACTTAATCCCACACTCACATACAGTAACAGACATTGACAGATACAGAATTAATCCCACACTCACACACAGTAACAGACACTGACAGATACAGAATTAATCCCACGCTCACACACAGTAACAGACACTGACAGATACAGAATTAATCCCACACTCACATACAGTACCAGACACTGACAGATAGAGAATTAATCCGGCACACACACAGATTAACAGACACTGACAGATACAGAATTAATCCCAGACTCAAATACAGTAACAGACACTGACAGAAGCAGAATTAATCCCACACTCACACACAGTACCAGAAAATGACAGAGACAGAATTACTCCCACACTCACACACAGTAACAGACACTGACAGATAGAGAATTACTCCCAAACTCACACGCAAGGACAGACACTGACAGATATAGAATTAATCCCACACACACACACAGTAACAGACACAGATAGAGACAGAATTATTCCCACACTCACACACAGTAACAGACACTGACAGATACAGAATTAATCCCTCACTCACACACAGTAACAGACACTGACAGATAGAGAACTAACCTCACACTCACACACAGTAACAAACACTGTCGAATCAGAATTAATCCCACACTCACTCACGGTAACAGACAGTGACAGATGCAGAGTTCATCCCACACTCACACACAGTACCAGAAACTGACAGATAGAGAACTGATCCCACACTCACATGCAGTACCAGACACTGACAGATAGAGAATTAATCCGGCACACACACAGTTTAACAGACACTGACAGATACAGAATTAATCCCACACTCACACACAGTAACACACACTGACAGATAGAGAATTAATCCCACACTCAAACACAGTAACAGACACTGACATATATAGAATTACTCCCACACACACACAGTAACAGACACTGACAGATACAGAATTAATCCCACACTCACACACAGTAACAGACACTGACAGATAAAGAATTAATCCCACACTTTCACACCGTAACAGACACTGACAGATACAGAATTAATCCCACAATCACACACGGTAACAGACACTGACAGTTAGAGAATTAATCGCACACTCAAATAGAGTAACAGACACTGACTGATACAGAATTAATCCCACACTCACACACAGTAACAGACACTGACAGATACAGAATTAATCCCACAATCACACACAGTAACAGATACAGACTGATACACAATTAATCCCACACTCACACACAGTAACAGACACGGATAGAGCCTGACTTAATCCCACACTCACATACAGTAACAGACATTGACAGATACAGAATTAATCCCACACTCACACACAGTAACAGACTCTGACATATATAGAATTACTCCCACACACACACACACAGTAACAGACACTGACAGATACAGAATTAATCCCACACTCACACACAGTAACAGACACTGACAGATACAGAATTAATCCCACACTCTCACACCGTAACAGACACTGACAGATACAGAATTATTCCCACAATCACACAAGGTAACAGACACTGACAGTTAGAGAATTAATCGCACACTCAAATGGAGTAACAGACACTGACTGATACAGAATTAATCCCACACTCACACACAGTAACAGACACGGATAGAGACAGACTTAATCCCACACTCACATACAGTAACAGACACTGACACATACAGAATTAATCCCACACTCACACACAGTAACAGACACTGACAGATACAGAATTAATCCCACACTCACACACAGTAACAGACACTGACAGATACAGAATTAATCCCACACTCAAATACAGTAACAGACACTGACAGATACAGAATTAATCCCACACTCACACGCAGTACCAGAAACTGACAGATAGAGAACTAATCCCACACTCAAATACCGTACCAGACACGAACAGATAGAGAATTAATCAGGCACTAAAACAGATTAACGACACTGACAGATACAGAATTAATCCCTCAATCTCACACAGCAACAGACACGTGACAGATACAGACTTAATCTCACACTCACACACAATAACAGACACTGACAGATACAGAATTAATCTAACACTCACACACTTGCAGACACTGACAGATACAGAATTAATCCCTCACTCACAGTAGCAGACAATGACAGATACAAAATTGATCCCACACTCACACACAGTCACAGACACTGACAGATACAGAATTAATCCCACACTCACACACAGTAACAGACACTGACAGATACAGAATTAATCCCACAATCACACACAGTAACAGATACTGACTGATACAGAATTAATCCCACACTCACACACAGTAACAGACACGGATAGAGCCAGACTTAATCCCACACTCACATACAGTAACAGACATTGACAGATACAGAATTAATCCCACACTCACACACAGTAACAGACACTGACAGATACAGAATTAATCCCACGCTCACACACAGTAACAGACACTGACAGATACAGAATTAATCCCACACTCACATACAGTACCAGACACTGACAGATAGAGAATTAATCCGGCACTCACACAGATTAACAGACACTGACAGATACAGAATTAATCCCACACTCACACACAGGACCACACACAGACAGATAGAGAATTAATCCCACACTCACACGCAATAACAGACACTGACATACATAGAATTACTCCCACACACACACACAGTAACAGACACTGACAGATACAGAAGTAATCCCACACTCACACACAGTAGCAGACACTGACAGATACAGAATTAATCCCACAATCACACACAGTAACAGATACTGGCTGATCCAGAATTAATCCCACACTCACACACAGTAACCGACACGGATAGAGCCAGACTTAATCCCACACTCACACACAGTAACAGACACTGACAGATACAGAATTAATCCCACAATCACACACAGTAACAGATACTGACTGATACAGACTTAATCCTGCACTCACACAAAGTAACAGACACTGACAGATACAGAATTAATCCCAGACTCAAATACAGTAACAGACACTGACAGAAGCAGAATTAATCCCACACTCACACACAGTACCAGAAAATGACAGAGACAGAATTACTCCCACACTCACACGCAAGGACAGACACTGACAGATACAGAATTAATCCCACACACACACAGTAATAGACACAGATAGAGACAGAATTATTCCCACACTCACACACAGTAACAGACACTGACAGATACAGAATTAATCCCACACTCACACACAGTAACAGACACTGACAGATAGAGAACTAACCTCACACTCACACACAGTAACAAACACTGTCGAATCAGAATTAATCCCACACTCACTCACGGTAACAGACACTGACAGATGCAGAATAAATCCCACACTCACACACAGTGCCTGAAACTGACAGAGACGTAATTAATCCCACACTCACACACAGTAACAAACACTGTCGAGTCAGAATTAATCCCACACTCACACACGGTAACAGACAGAGACAGATGCAGAATTCATCCCACACTCACACACAGTACCCGAAACTGACAGAAAGAGAACTAATCCCACAGTCACATACAGTACCAGACACTGACAGATAGAGAATTAATCCGGCACTCACACGGATTAACAGACACTGACAGATACAGAATTTATCCCACAGTTACACACAGTAACAGTCACTGACAGATACAGAATTAATCCCACGCTCAAATACAGTAACAGACAATGACAGATACAGAATTAATCCCGCACTCACACACAGTAACAGACACTGACAGATAGAGAATTAATGCCACACTCACACACAGTTACAGACACTGACAGAATCAGACTGAATCCCACACTCACATACAGTAACAGACACTGACAGATACAGAATTAATCCCACACTCACACACAGTAACAGACACTGACAGATACAGAATTAATCCCACACTCACACACAGTAACAGACACTGACAGATAGAGAATTAATCCCACACTCACACACAGTAACAGACACTGACAGACAAAGAATTAATCCCACACTCACATACAATAACAGACACTGACAGATACAGAATTAATCCCACACTCACACACAGTAACAGAAACTGACAGATACATAATTAATCCCACACTCACACACAGTAACAGACACTGACAGATACAGAATTAATCCCACACTCACACACAGTAACAGACACTGACAGATACATAATTAAGCCCACACTCACACACAGTAACAGAGACTGACAGATACAGAACTAACCTCACACTCACACACAGTAACAAACACTGTCGAGTCAGAATTAATCCCATGCTCAAATACAGTAACAGACAATGACAGATACAGAATTAATCCCGCACTCACACACAGTAACAGACACTGACAGATAGAGAATTAATGCCACACTCACACACAGTTACAGACACTGACAGAATCAGACTGAATCCCACACTCACATACAGTAACAGACACTGACAGATACAGAATTAATCCCACACTCACACACAGTACCAGAAACTGACAGAGACAGAATTGTTCCCACACTCACACACAGTAACAGACACTGACAGATACAGAATTAATCCCACACTCACACACAGTAACAGACACTGACAGATAGAGAACTAACCTCACACTCACACACAGTAACAAACACTGTCGTATCAGAATAAATCCCACACTCACTCACGGTAACAGACAGTGACAGATGCAGAGTTCATCCCACACTCACACACAGTACCAGAAACTGACAGATGGAGAACTGATCCCACACTCACATACAGTACCAGACACTGACAGATAGAGAATTAATCCGGCACTCACACAGATTAACAGACACTGACAGATACAGAATTAATCCCACACTCACACACAGTACCACACACAGACAGATAGAGAATTAATCCCACACTCACACGCAATAACAGACACTGACATACATAGAATTACTCCCACACACACACACAGTAACAGACACTGACAGATACAGAAGTAATCCCACACTCACACACAATAGCAGGCACTGACAGATACAGAATTAATCCCACAATCACACACAGTAACAGATACTGACTGATCCAGAATTAATCCCACACTCACACACAGGACCACACACAGACAGATAGAGAATTAATCCCACACTCACACGCAATAACAGACACTGACATACATAGAATTACTCCCACACACACACACAGTAACAGACACTGACAGATACAGAAGTAATCCCACACTCACACACAGTAGCAGACACTGACAGATACAGAATTAATCCCACAATCACACACAGTAACAGATACTGGCTGATCCAGAATTAATCCCACACTCACACACAGTAACCGACACGGATAGAGCCAGACTTAATCCCACACTCACACACAGTAACAGACACTGACAGATACAGAATTAATCCCACAATCACACACAGTAACAGATACTGACTGATACAGACTTAATCCCGCACTCACACAAAGTAACAGACACTGACAGATACAGAATTAATCCCAGACTCAAATACAGTAACAGACACTGACAGAAGCAGAATTAATCCCACACTCACACACAGTACCAGAAAATGACAGAGACAGAATTACTCCCACACTCACACGCAAGGACAGACACTGACAGATACAGAATTAATCCCACACACACACAGTAATAGACACAGATAGAGACAGAATTATTCCCACACTCACACACAGTAACAGACACTGACAGATACAGAATTAATCCCACACTCACACACAGTAACAGACACTGACAGATAGAGAACTAACCTCACACTCACACACAGTAACAAACACTGTCGAATCAGAATTAATCCCACACTCACTCACGGTAACAGACACTGACAGATGCAGAATAAATCCCACACTCACACACAGTGCCTGAAACTGACAGAGACGTAATTAATCCCACACTCACACACAGTAACAAACACTGTCGAGTCAGAATTAATCCCACACTCACACACGGTAACAGACAGAGACAGATGCAGAATTCATCCCACACTCACACACAGTACCCGAAACTGACAGAAAGAGAACTAATCCCACAGTCACATACAGTACCAGACACTGACAGATAGAGAATTAATCCGGCACTCACACGGATTAACAGACACTGACAGATACAGAATTTATCCCACAGTTACACACAGTAACAGTCACTGACAGATACAGAATTAATCCCACGCTCAAATACAGTAACAGACAATGACAGATACAGAATTAATCCCGCACTCACACACAGTAACAGACACTGACAGATAGAGAATTAATGCCACACTCACACACAGTTACAGACACTGACAGAATCAGACTGAATCCCACACTCACATACAGTAACAGACACTGACAGATACAGAATTAATCCCACACTCACACACAGTAACAGACACTGACAGATACAGAATTAATCCCACACTCACACACAGTAACAGACACTGACAGATAGAGAATTAATCCCACACTCACACACAGTAACAGACACTGACAGACAAAGAATTAATCCCACACTCACATACAATAACAGACACTGACAGATACAGAATTAATCCCACACTCACACACAGTAACAGAAACTGACAGATACATAATTAATCCCACACTCACACACAGTAACAGACACTGACAGATACAGAATTAATCCCACACTCACACACAGTAACAGACACTGACAGATACATAATTAAGCCCACACTCACACACAGTAACAGAGACTGACAGATACAGAACTAACCTCACACTCACACACAGTAACAAACACTGTCGAGTCAGAATTAATCCCATGCTCAAATACAGTAACAGACAATGACAGATACAGAATTAATCCCGCACTCACACACAGTAACAGACACTGACAGATAGAGAATTAATGCCACACTCACACACAGTTACAGACACTGACAGAATCAGACTGAATCCCACACTCACATACAGTAACAGACACTGACAGATACAGAATTAATCCCACACTCACACACAGTACCAGAAACTGACAGAGACAGAATTGTTCCCACACTCACACACAGTAACAGACACTGACAGATACAGAATTAATCCCACACTCACACACAGTAACAGACACTGACAGATAGAGAACTAACCTCACACTCACACACAGTAACAAACACTGTCGTATCAGAATAAATCCCACACTCACTCACGGTAACAGACAGTGACAGATGCAGAGTTCATCCCACACTCACACACAGTACCAGAAACTGACAGATAGAGAACTGATCCCACACTCACATACAGTACCAGACACTGACAGATAGAGAATTAATCCGGCACTCACACAGATTAACAGACACTGACAGATACAGAATTAATCCCACACTCACACACAGTACCACACACAGACAGATAGAGAATTAATCCCACACTCACACGCAATAACAGACACTGACATACATAGAATTACTCCCACACACACACACAGTAACAGACACTGACAGATACAGAAGTAATCCCACACTCACACACAATAGCAGGCACTGACAGATACAGAATTAATCCCACAATCACACACAGTAACAGATACTGACTGATCCAGAATTAATCCCACACTCACACACAGTAACCGACACGGATAGAGCCAGACTTAATCCCACACTCACATACAGTAACAGACATTGACAGATACAGAATTAATCCCACACTCACACACAGTAACAGACACTGACAGATACAGAATTAATCCCACAATCACACACAGTAACAGATACTGACTGATACAGACTTAATCCCGCACTCACACAAAGTAACAGACACTGACAGATACAGAATTAATCCCAGACTCAAATACAGTAACAGACACTGACAGAAGCAGAATTAATCCCACACTCACACACAGTACCAGAAAATGACAGAGACAGAATTACTCCCACACTCACACACAGTAACAGACACTGACAGATAGAGAATTACTCCCACACTCACACGCAAGGACAGACACTGACAGATATAGAATTAATCCCACACACACACACAGTAACAGACACAGATAGAGACAGAATTATTCCCACACTCACACACAGTAACAGACACTGACAGATACAGAATTAATCCCACACTCACACACAGTAACAGACACTGACAGATAGAGAACTAACCTCACACTCACACACAGTAACAAACACTGTCGAATCAGAATTAATCCCACACGCACTCACGGTAACAGACAGTGACAGATGCAGAGTTCATCCCACACTCACACACAGTACCAGAAACTGACAGATAGAGAACTGATCCCACACTCACATGCAGTACCAGACACTGACAGATAGAGAATTAATCCGGCACACACACAGTTTAACAGACACTGACAGATACAGAGTTAATCCCACACTCACACACAGTAACACACACTGACAGATAGAGAATTAATCCCACACTCAAACACAGTAACAGACACTGACATATATAGAATTACTCCCACACACACACAGTAACAGACACTGACAGATACAGAATTAATCCCACACTCACACACAGTAACAGACACTGACAGATAAAGAATTAATCCCACACTTTCACACCGTAACAGACACTGACAGATACAGAATTAATCCCACAATCACACACGGTAACAGACACTGACAGTTAGAGAATTAATCGCACACTCAAATAGAGTAACAGACACTGACTGATACAGAATTAATCCCACACTCACACACAGTAACAGACACTGACAGATACAGAATTAATCCCACAATCACACACAGTAACAGATACAGACTGATACACAATTAATCCCACACTCACACACAGTAACAGACACGGATAGAGCCTGACTTAATCCCACACTCACATACAGTAACAGACATTGACAGATACAGAATTAATCCCACACTCACACACAGTAACAGACTCTGACATATATAGAATTTCTCCCACACACACACACACAGTAACAGACACTGACAGATACAGAATTAATCCCACACTCACACACAGTAACAGACACTGACAGATACAGAATTAATCCCACACTCTCACACCGTAACAGACACTGACAGATACAGAATTATTCCCACAATCACACAAGGTAACAGACACTGACAGTTAGAGAATTAATCGCACACTCAAATGGAGTAACAGACACTGACTGATACAGAATTAATCCCACACTCACACACAGTAACAGACACGGATAGAGACAGACTTAATCCCACACTCACATACAGTAACAGACACTGACATATACAGAATTAATCCCACACTCACACACAGTAACAGACACTGACAGATACAGAATTAATCCCACACTCACACACAGTAACAGACACTGACAGATACAGAATTAATCCCACACTCACACGCAGTACCAGAAACTGACAGATAGAGAACTAATCCCACACTCAAATACCGTACCAGACACGAACAGATAGAGAATTAATCAGGCACTAAAACAGATTAACGACACTGACAGATACAGAATTAATCCCTCAATCTCACACAGTAACAGACACGTGACAGATACAGACTTAATCTCACACTCACACACAATAACAGACACTGACAGATACAGAATTAATCTAACACTCACACACTTGCAGACACTGACAGATACAGAATTAATCCCTCACTCACAGTAGCAGACAATGACAGATACAAAATTGATCCCACACTCACACACAGTCACAGACACTGACAGATACAGAATTAATCCCACACTCACACACAGTAACAGACACTGACAGATACAGAATTAATCCCACAATCACACACAGTAACAGATACTGACTGATACAGAATTAATCCCACACTCACACACAGTAACAGACACGGATAGAGCCAGACTTAATCCCACACTCACATACAGTAACAGACATTGACAGATACAGAATTAATCCCACACTCACACACAGTAACAGACACTGACAGATACAGAATTAATCCCACGCTCACACACAGTAACAGACACTGACAGATACAGAATTAATCCCACACTCAAATACAGTGACAGACACTGACAGATACAGAATTAATCCCACACTCACACACAGTACCAGAAACTGACAGATAGAGAACTAATCCCACACTCAAATACCGTACCAGACCCTAACAGATAGAGAATTAATCGGGCACTAAAACAGATTAACGACACTGACAGATACAGAATTAATCCCTCAATCTCACACAGTAACAGACACGTGACAGATACAGACTTAATCTCACACTCACACACAATAACAGACACTGACAGATACAGAATTAATCTAACACTCACACACTTGCAGACACTGACAGATACAGAATTAATCCCACACTCACACACAGTAATAGACACTGACAGATACAGAATTAATACCACACTCACACACAGTAACAGAGACTGACAGAGACAGAATTAATCCCACACTCACATACAGTACCAGACACTGACAGATAGAGAATTAATCCCACACTCAAACACCGTAACAGACACTGACAGATACAGAATTAATCCCACAATCACACACAGTAACAGATACTGACTGATACAGAATTAATCCCACACTCACACACAGTAACAGACACGGATAGAGCCAGACTTAATCCCACACTCACATACAGTAACCGACATTGACAGATACAGAATTAATCCCACACTCACACACAGTAACAGACACTGACAGATACAGAATTAATCCCACACTCACGAAAAGTAACAGACACTGACAGATACAGAATTAATCCGACACTCAAATACAGTAACAGACACTGACAGATGCAGAATT
This sequence comes from Heterodontus francisci, assembly GCF_036365525.1. Taxonomy (NCBI): domain Eukaryota; kingdom Metazoa; phylum Chordata; class Chondrichthyes; order Heterodontiformes; family Heterodontidae; genus Heterodontus; species Heterodontus francisci. Next base: position 2,925,348 of record NW_027140989.1, on the reverse strand, counting down.
AATCCAACACTCACACACAGTACTAGAAACTGACAGTTAGAGAATTACTCCCACACACACACACAGTAACAGACACTGACAGATACAGAATTAATCACACACTCACACACAGTAACTGACACTGACAGATACAGAATTAATCCCACACTCTCACACCGTAACAGACACTGACAGATACAGAATTAATCCCACAATCACACCCGGTAACAGACACTGACAGTTAGAGAATTAATCGCACACTCAAATAGAGTAACAGACACTGACTGATACAGAAATAATCCCACACTCACACACAGTAACAGACACGGATAGAGACAGACTTAATCCAACACTCACATACAGTAACAGACACTGACAGATGCAGAATTAATCCGACACTCAATTTCAGTAACAGACACTGACAGATACAGAATTAACCCCACACTTACACACAGTAACAGACACTGACAGATACAGAATTAATCCCACACTCAAATACAGTAACAGAAAACTGATAGATAGAGAACTAATTCCACAATCAAATACCGTACCAGACACTAACAGATAGATAATTAAGAAGGCACTAAAACAGATTAACGATACTGAGAGATACAGAATTAATCCCACAATCACACACAGTAACAGACACGTGACAGATACAGACTTAATCCCACACTCACACACAATAACAGACACTGACAGATACAGAATTAATCTAACACTCACACACTTGCAGACACTGACAGATACAGAATTAATCCCTCACACACAGTAGCAGACAATGACAGATACAAAATTGATCCCAAAATCACACACAGTAACAGACACTGACAGATACAGAATTAATCCCACACTCACACACAGTAACAGACACTGACAGATACAGAATTAATCCCACACTCTCACAACGTAACAGACACTGGCAGATACAGAATTAATCCCACACTCACACACAGTAACTGACACTGACAGATACTGAACTGATCCCACACTCACACACCGTAACAGATACTGCCAGATACTGAATTAATCCCACAATCACACACGGTAACAGACACTGACAGTTAGAGAATTAATCGCAAACTCAAATAGAGTAACAGACACTGACAGACACAGAATTAATCCCACAATCACACACAGTAACTGATACTGACTGACACAGAATTAATCCCACACTCACACACAGTAACAGACACGGATAGAGTCAGACTTAATCCCACACTCACATACAGTAACAGACATTGACAGATACAGAATTAATCCCACACTCACACACAGTAACAGACACTGACAGATACAGAATTAATCCCACACTCACGAAAAGTAACAGACACTGACAGATACAGAATTAATCCCACACTCAAATACAGTAACAGACACTGACAGATACAGAATTAATCCCACACTCACACACAATAACAGACACTAACAGATACAGAATTAATCCCACATTCACGAAAAGTAACAGACATTGACAGATACAGAATTAATCCCACACTCAAATACAGTAACAGACACTGACAGAAGCAGGATTAATCCCACACTCACACACAGTAACAGAAAATGACAGAGACAGAATTAATCCCACACTCACACACAGTAACAGACACTGACAGATGGAGAATTACTCCCACACTCACACGCAAGGACAGACACTGACAGATATAGAATTAATCCCACACACACACACAGTAACAGACACGGATAGAGACAGAATTATTCCCACACTCACACACAGTAACAGACACTGACAGATACAGAATTAATCCCACACTCACACACAGTAACAGACACTGACAGATAGAGAACTAACCTCACACTCACACACAGTAACAAACACTGTCGAATCAGAATTAATCCCACACTCACTCACGGTAACAGACAGTGACAGATGCAGAGTTCATCCCACACTCACACACAGTACCAGAAACTGACAGATAGAGAACTGATCCCACACTCACATACAGTACCAGACACAGAAAGATAGAGAATTAATCCGGCACTCACACAGTTTAACAGACACTGACAGATACAGAATTAATCCCACACTCACACACAGTAACACACACTGACAGATAGAGAATTAATCCCACACTCACACGCCATAACAGACACTAACATATATAGAATTGCTCCCACACACACACACAGTAACAGACACTGACAGATACAGAATTAATCCCACACTCACACACAGTAACAGACACTGACAGATACAGAATTAATCCCACACTCACACACAGTAACAGACACTGACAGAGACAGAACTGATACCACACTCACACACCGTAACAGATACTGCCAGATACTGAATTAATCCCACAAACACACACGGTAACAGACACTGACAGTTAGAAAATTAATCGCACACTCAAATAGAGTAACAGACACTGACTGATACAGAATTAATCCCACACTCACATACAGTAACAGACACTGAGAGACACAGAATTAATCCCACAATCACACACAGTAACAGATACTGACTGATACAGAATTAATCCCACACTCACACACAGTAACAGACACGGATAGAGCCAGACTTAATCCCGCACTCACATACACTAACAGACATCGACAGATACAGAATTAATGCCACACTCACACACAGTAACAGACACTGACAGATACAGAATTAATCCCACACTCACGAAAAGTAACAGACACTGACAGATACAGAATTAATCCCACACTCAAATACAGTAGCAGACACTGACAGATACAGAATTAATCCCACACTCACACACAATAACAGACACTGACAGATACAGAATTAATCCCACACTCACGAAAAGTAACAGACACTGACAGATACAGAATTAATCCCACACTCAAATACAGTAACAGACACTGACAGAAGCAGAATTAATCCCACACTCACACACAGTAACAGAAAATGACAGTGACAGAATTAATCCCACACTCACACATAGTAACAGACACTGACAGATAGAGAATTACTCCCACACTCACACGCAAGGACAGACACTGACAGATAGAGAACTAACCTCGCACTCACACACAGTAACAAACACTGTCGAATCAGAATTAATCCCGCACTCACTCACGGTAACAGACAGTGACAGATGCAGAGTTCATCCCACACTCACACACAGTACCAGAAACTGACAGATAAAGAACTGATCCCACACTCACATACAGTACCAGACACAGACAGATAGAGAATTAATCCGGCACTCACACAGTTTAACAGACACTGACAGATACAGAATTAATCCCACACTCACACACAGTAACACACACTGACAGATAGAGAATTAATCCCACACTCACACGCAATAACAGACACTGACATATATAGAATTACTCCCACACACACACACAGTAACAGACACTGACAGATACAGAATTAATCCCACACTCACACACAGTAACAGACACTGACAGATACAGAATTAATCCCACACTCTCACACCGTAACAGACACTGACAGATACAGAATTAATCCCACAATCACACACGGTAACAGACACTGACAGTTAGAGAATTAATCGCACACTCAAATAGAGTAACAGACACTGACTGATACAGAATTAATCCACACTCACACACAGTAACAGACACTGACAGATACAGAATTAATCCCACAATCACACACAGTAACAGATACAGACTGATACAGAATTAATCCCACACTCACACACAGTAACAGACACGGATAGAGCCTGACTTAATCCCACACTCACATACAGTAACAGACATTGACAGATACAGAATTAATCCCACACTCACACACAGTAACAGACTCTGACATATCTAGAATTGCTCCCACAATCACACACGGTAACAGACACTGACAGTTAGAGAATTAATCGCACAATCAAATCGAGTAACAGACACTGACTGATACAGAATTAATCCCACACTCACACACAGTAACAGACACTGACAGATACAGAATTAATCACACACAGTAACAGAGACAGACTGATACAGAATTAATCCCACACTCACTCACAGTAACAGACACGGATAGAGCCTGACTTAATCCCACACTCACATACAGTAACAGACATTGACATATACAGAATTAATCCCACACTCACACACAGTAACAGACTCTGACATATATAGAATTACTCCCACACACACACACAGTAACAGACACTGACAGACACAGAATTAATCCCACACTCACACACAGTAACAGACACTGACAGAGACAGAACTGATACAACACTCACACACCGCAACAGATACTGCCAGATACTGAATTAATCCCACAATCACACACGGTAACAGACACTGACAGATACAGAATTAATCCCACACTCACGAAAAGTAACAGACACTGACAGATACAGAATTAATCCCACACTCAAACACAGTAACAGACACTGACAGATACAGAATTAATCCCACACTCACACACAATAACAGACACTGACAGATACAGAATTAATCCCACACTCACGAAAAGTAACAGACACTGACAGATACAGAATTAATCCCAAACTCAAATACAGTAACAGACACTGACAGAAGCAGAATTAATCCCACACTCAAACACAGTAACAGAAAATGACAGAGACAGAATTAATCCCACACTCACACACAGTACCAGAAACTGACAGATAAAGAACTGATCCCACACTCACATACAGTACCAGACACAGACAGATAGAGTATTAATCCGGCACTCACACAGTTTAACAGATACTGACAGATACAGAATTAATCCCACACTCACACACAGTAACACACACTGATAGATAGAGAATTAATCCCACACTCACACGCAATAACATACACTGACATATATAGAATTACTCCCACACACACACACACAGTAACAGACACTGACAGACACAGAATTAATCCCACACTCTCACACCGTAACAGACATTGACAGATACAGAATTAATCCCACACTCACACACAGTAACAGACACTGACAGATACAGAATTAATCCCACACTCACACACAGTAACAGACACTGACATATACAGAATTAATCCCACACTCACACACAGTACCAGAAACTGACAGATAGAGAACCAATCCCACACTCAAATAACGTACCAGACACTAACAGATAGAGAATTAATCGGGCACTAAAACAGATTAACGACACTGACAGATACGGAATTAATCCCACAATCACACACAGTAACAGACACTGACAGATACAGAATTAATCCCACACTCACACACAGTAACAGAAAATGACAGAGACAGAATTAATCCCACACTCACACACAGTACCAGAAACTGACAGATAAAGAACTGATCCCACACTCACATACAGTACCAGACACAGACAGATAGAGTATTAATCCGGCACTCACACAGTTTAACAGATACTGACAGATACAGAATTAATCCCACACTCACACACAGTAACACACACTGACAGATAGAGAATTAATCCCACACTCACACGCAATAACAGACACTGACATATATAGAATTACTCCCACACACACACACACAGTAACAGACACTGACAGATACAGAATTAATCCCACACTCTCACACCGTAACAGACATTGACAGATACAGAATTAATCCCACACTCACACACAGTAACAGACACTGACAGATACAGAATTAATCCCACACTCACATCCAGTAACAGACACTGACATATACAGAATTAATCCCACACTCACACACAGTACCAGAAACTGACAGTTAGAGAACCAATCCCACACTCAAATACCGTACCAGACACTAACAGATAGAGAATTAATCGGGCACTAAAACAGATTAACGACACTGACAGATACAGAATTAATCCCACAATCACACACAGTAACAGACACGTGACAGATACAGATTTAATCCCACACTCACACACAATAACAGACACTGACAGATACAGAATTAATCCCACACTCAAATACAGTAACAGACACTGACAGAAGCAGAATTAATCCCACACTCACACACAGTAACAGAAAATGACAGAGACAGAATTAATCCCACACTCACACACAGTACCAGAAACTGACAGATAAAGAACTGATCCCACACTCACATACAGTACCAGACACAGACAGATAGAGTATTAATCCGGCACTCACACAGTTTAACAGATACTGACAGATACAGAATTAATCCCACACTCACACACAGTAACACACACTGACAGATAGAGAATTAATCCCACACTCACACGCAACAACATACACTGACATATATAGAATTACTCCCACACACACACACACAGTAACAGACACTGACAGATACAGAATTAATCCCACACTCTCACACCGTAACAGACATTGACAGATACAGAATTAATCCCACACTCACACACAGTAACAGACACTGACAGATACAGAATTAATCCCACAATCACACACAGTAACAGACACTGACATATACAGAATTAATCCCACACTCACACACAGTACCAGAAACTGACAGTTAGAGAACCAATCCCACACTCAAATACCGTACCAGACACTAACAGATAGAGAATTAATCGGGCACTAAAACAGATTAACGTCACTGACAAATACAGAATTAATCCCACAATCACACACAGTAACAGACACGTGACAGATACAGATTTAATCCCACACTCACACACAATAACAGACACTGACAGATACAGAATTAATCTAACACTCACACACTTGCAGACACTGACAGATACAGAATTAATCCCTCACTCACAGCAGCAGACAATGACAGATACAAAATTGATCCCACACTCACACACAGTAACAGACACTGACAGATACAGAATTAATCCCACACTCACACACAGTAACAGACACTGACAGATACAGAATTAATCCCACACTCTCACACTGTAACAGACACTGGCAGATACAGAATTAATCCCACACTCACACACAGTAACTGACACTGACAGATACAGAACTGATCCCACACTCACACACCGTAACAGATACTGCCAGATACTGAATTAAACCCACAATCACACACGGTAACAGACAATGACAGTTAGAGAATTAATCGCTCACTCAAATAGAGTAACAGACACTGACTGATACAGAATTAATCCCACACTCACACACAGTAACAGACACTGACAGATACAGAATTAATCCCACAATCACACACAGTAATAGATACGGACTGATACAGAATTAATCCCACACTCACACACAGTAACAGACACGGATAGAGCCAGACTTAATCCCACACTCACATGCAGTAACAGACATTGACAGATACAGAATTAATCCCACACTCACACACAGTAACAGACACTGACAGATACAGAATTAATCCCACACTCACGAAAAGTAACAGACACTGACAGATACAGAATTAATCCCACACTTAATTACAGTAACAGACACTGACAGATGCAGAATTAATCCAACACTCACACACAGTACCAGAAACTGACAGGCACAGAATTAATCCCACACTCACACACAGTAACAGACACTGACAGATAGAGAATTACTCCCACACACACACACAGTAACAGACACTGACAGATACAGAATTAATCCCACACTCACACACAGTAACAGACACTGACAGATACAGAATTAATCCCACACTCTCACACCGTAACAGACACTGACAGATACAGAATTAATCCCACAATCACACACCGTAACAGACACTGACTGTTAGAGAATTAATCGCACACTCAAATAGAGTAACAGACACTGACTGATACAGAATTAATCCACACTCACACACAGCAACAGACACTGACAGATACAGAATTAATCCCACAATCACACACAGTAACAGATACAGACTGATACAGAATTAATCCCACACTCACACACAGTAACAGACACGGATAGAGCCAGACTTAATCCCACACTCACAATCAGTAACAGACATTGACAGATACAGAATTAATCCCACACTCACACACAGTAACAGACACTGACAGATACAGAATTAATCCCACACTCACGAAAAGTAACAGACACTGACAGATACAGAATTAATCCCACACTCAAATACAGTAACAGACACTGACAGATACAGAATTAATCCCACACTCACACACAATAACAGACACTAACAGATACAGAATTAATCCCACATTCACGAAAAGTAACAGACATTGACAGATACAGAATTAATCCCACACTCAAATACAGTAACAGACACTGACAGAAGCAGGATTAATCCCACACTCACACACAGTAACAGAAAATGACAGAGACAGAATTAATCCCACACTCACACACAGTAACAGACACTGACAGATGGAGAATTACTCCCACACTCACACGCAAGGACAGACACTGACAGATATAGAATTAATCCCACACACACACACAGTAACAGACACGGATAGAGACAGAATTATTCCCACACTCACACACAGTAACAGACACTGACAGATACAGAATTAATCCCACACTCACACACAGTAACATACACTGACAGATAGAGAACTAACCTCACACTCACACACAGTAACAAACACTGTCGAATCAGAATTAATCCCACACTCACTCACGGTAACAGACAGTGACAGATGCAGAGTTCATCCCACACTCACACACAGTACCAGAAACTGACAGATAGAGAACTGATCCCACACTCACATACAGTACCAGACACAGAAAGATAGAGAATTAATCCGGCACTCACACAGTTTAACAGACACTGACAGGTACAGAATTAATCCCACACTCACACACAGTAACACACACTGACAGATAGAGAATTAATCCCACACTCACACGCCATAACAGACACTAACATATATAGAATTGCTCCCACACACACACACAGTAACAGAAACTGACAGATACAGAATTAATCCCACACTCACACACAGTAACAGACACTGACAGAGACAGAACTGATACCACACTCACACACCGTAACAGATACTGCCAGATACTGAATTAATCCCACAATCACACACGGTAACAGACACTGACAGTTAGAAAATTAATCGCACACTCAAATAGAGTAACAGACACTGACTGATACAGAATTAATCCCACACTCACATACAGTAACAGACACTGAGAGACACAGAATTAATCCCACAATCACACACAGTAACAGATACTGACTGATACAGAATTAATCCCACACTCACACACAGTAACAGACACGGATAGAGCCAGACTTAATCCCACACTCACATACACTAACAGACATTGACAGATACAGAATTAATGCCACACTCACACACAGTAACAGACACTGACAGATACAGAATTAATCCCACACTCACGAAAAGTAACAGACACTGACAGATACAGAATTAATCCCACACTCAAATACAGTAGCAGACACTGACAGATACAGAATTAATCCCACACTGACACACAATAACAGACACTGACAGATACAGAATTAATCCCACACTCACGAAAAGTAACAGACACTGACAGATACAGAATTAATCCCACACTCAAATACAGTAACAGACACTGACAGAAGCAGAATTAATCCCACACTCACACACAGTAACAGAAAATGACAGAGACAGAATTAATCCCACACTCACACATAGTAACAGACACTGACAGATAGAGAATTACTCCCACACTCACACGCAAGGACAGACACTGACAGATAGAGAACTAACCTCACACTCACACACAGTAACAAACACTGTCGAATCAGAATTAATCCCGCACTCACTCACGGTAACAGACCGTGACAGATGCAGAGTTCATCCCACACTCACACACAGTACCAGAAACTGACAGATAAAGAACTGATCCCACACTCACATACAGTACCAGACACAGACAGATAGAGAATTAATCCGGCACTCACACAGTTTAACAGACACTGACAGATACAGAATTAATCCCACACTCACACACAGTAACACACACTGACAGATAGAGAATTAATCCCACACTCACACGCAATAACAGACACTGACATATATAGAATTACTCCCACACACACACACAGTAACAGACACTGACAGATACAGAATTAATCCCACACTCACACACAGTAACAGACACTGACAGATACAGAATTAATCCCACACTCTCACACCGTAACAGACACTGACAGATACAGAATTAATCCCACAATCACACACGGTAACAGACACTGACAGTTAGAGAATTAATCGCACACTCAAATAGAGTAACAGACACTGACTGATACAGAATTAATCCACACACACACACAGTAACAGACACTGACAGATACAGAATTAATCCCACAATCACACACAGTAACAGATACAGACTGATACAGAATTAATCCCACACTCACACACAGTAACAGACACGGATAGAGCCTGACTTAATCCCACACTCACATACAGTAACAGACATTGACAGATACAGAATTAATCCCACACTCACACACAGTAACAGACTCTGACATATCTAGAATTACTCCCACAATCACACACGGTAACAGACACTGGCAGTTAGAGAATTAATCGCACACTCAAATCGAGTAACAGACACTGACTGATACAGAATTAATCCCACACTCACACACAGTAACAGACACTGACAGATACAGAATTAATCACACACAGTAACAGAGACAGACTGAAACAGAATTAATCCCACACTCACTCACAGTAACAGACACGGATAGAGCCTGACTTAATCCCACACTCACATACAGTAACAGACATTGACATATACAGAATTAATCCCACACTCACACACAGTAACAGACTCTGACATATATAGAATTACTCCCACACACACACACAGTAACAGACACTGACAGATACAGAATTAATCCCACACTCACACACAGTAACAGACACTGACAGAGACAGAACTGATACAACACTCACACACCGCAACAGATACTGCCAGATACTGAATTAATCCCACAATCACACACGGTAACAGACACTGACAGATACAGAATTAATTCCACACTCACGAAAAGTAACAGACACTGACAGATACAGAATTAATCCCACACTCAAACACAGTAACAGACACTGACAGATACAGAATTAATCCCACACTCACACACAATAACAGACACTGACAGATACAGAATTAATCCCACACTCACGAAAAGTAACAGACACTGACAGATACAGAATTAATCCCACACTCAAATACAGTAACAGACACTGACAGAAGCAGAATTAATCCCACACTCAAACACAGTAACAGAAAATGACAGAGACAGAATTAATCCCACACTCACACACAGTACCAGAAACTGACAGATAAAGAACTGGTCCCACACTCACATACAGTACCAGACACAGACAGATAGAGTATTAATCCGGCACTCACACAGTTTAACAGATACTGACAGATACAGAATTAATCCCACACTCAAACACAGTAACACACACTGACAGATAGAGAATTAATCCCACACTCACACGCAATAACAGACACTGACATATATAGAATTACTCCCACACACACACACAGAGTAGCAGACACTGACAGATACAGAATTAATCCCACACTCTCACACCGTAACAGACATTGACAGATACAGAATTAATCCCACACTCACACACAGTAACAGACACTGACAGATACAGAATTAATCCCACACTCACACACAGTAACAGACACTGACATATACAGAATTAATCCCACACTCACACACAGTACCAGAAACTGACAGATAGAGAACCAATCCCAAACTCAAATAACGTACCAGACACTAACAGATAGAGAATTAATCGGGCACTAAAACAGATTAACGACACTGACAGATACAGAATTAATCCCACAATCACACACAGTAACAGACACGTGACAGATACAGATTTAATCACACACTCACACACAATAACAGACACTGACAGATACAGAATTAATCCCACACTCACACACAGTAACAGAAAATGACAGAGACAGAATTAATCCCACACTCACACACAGTACCAGAAACTGACAGATAAAGAACTGATCCCACACTCACATACAGTACCAGACACAGACAGATAGAGTATTAATCCGGCACTCACACAGTTTAACAGACACTGACAGATACAGAATTAATCCCACACTCACACACAGTAACACACACTGACAGATAGAGAATTAATCCCACACTCACACGCAATAACAGACACTGACATATATAGAATTACTCCCACACACACACACAGTAACAGACACTGACAGATACAGAATTAATCCCACACTCACACACAGTAACAGACACTGACAGATACAGAATTAATCCCACACTCTCACACCGTAACAGACACTGACAGATACAGAATTAATCCCACAATCACACACGGTAACAGACACTGACAGTTAGAGAATTAATCGCACACTCAAATAGAGTAACAGACACTGACTGATACAGAATTAATCCACACTCACACACAGTAACAGACACTGACAGATACAGAATTAATCCCACAATCACACACAGTAACAGATACAGACTGATACAGAATTAATCCCACACTCACACACAGTAACAGACACGGATAGAGCCTGACTTAATCCCACACTCACATACAGTAACAGACATTGACAGATACAGAATTAATCCCACACTCACACACAGTAACAGACTCTGACATATCTAGAATTACTCCCACAATCACACACGGTAACAGACACTGGCAGTTAGAGAATTAATCGCACACTCAAATCGAGTAACAGACACTGACTGATACAGAATTAATCCCACACTCACACACAGTAACAGACACTGACAGATACAGAATTAATCACACACAGTAACAGAGACAGACTGAAACAGAATTAATCCCACACTCACTCACAGTAACAGACACGGATAGAGCCTTTCTTAATCCCACACTCACATACAGTAACAGACATTGACATATACAGAATTAATCCCACACTCACACACAGTAACAGACTCTGACATATATAGAATTACTCCCACACACACACACAGTAACAGACACTGACAGATACAGAATTAATCCCACACTCACACACAGTAACAGACACTGACAGAGACAGAACTGATACAACACTCACACACCGCAACAGATACTGCCAGATACTGAATTAATCCCACAATCACACACGGTAACAGACACTGACAGATACAGAATTAATCCCACACTCACGAAAAGTAACAGACACTGACAGATACAGAATTAATCCCACACTCAAACACAGTAACAGACACTGACAGATACAGAATTAATCCCACACTCACACACAATAACAGACACTGACAGATACAGAATTAATCCCACACTCACGAAAAGTAACAGACACTGACAGATACAGAATTAATCCCACACTCAAATACAGTAACAGACACTGACAGAAGCAGAATTAATCCCACACTCAAACACAGTAACAGAAAATGACAGAGACAGAATTAATCCCACACTCACACACAGTACCAGAAACTGACAGATAAAGAACTGGTCCCACACTCACATACAGTACCAGACACAGACAGATAGAGTATTAATCCGGCACTCACACAGTTTAACAGATACTGACAGATACAGAATTAATCCCACACTCACACACAGTAACACACACTGACAGATAGAGAATTAATCCCACACTCACACGCAATAACAGACACTGACATATATAGAATTACTCCCACACACACACACAGAGTAACAGACACTGACAGATACAGAATTAATCCCACACTCTCACACCGTAACAGACATTGACAGATACAGAATTAATCCCACACTCACACACAGTAACAGACACTGACAGATACAGAATTAATCCCACACTCACACACAGTAACAGACACTGACATATACAGAATTAATCCCACACTCACACACAGTACCAGAAACTGACAGATAGAGAACCAATCCCAAACTCAAATAACGTACCAGACACTAACAGATAGAGAATTAATCGGGCACTAAAACAGATTAACGACACTGACAGATACAGAATTAATCCCACAATCACACACAGTAACAGACACGTGACAGATACAGATTTAATCACACACTCACACACAATAACAGACACTGACAGATACAGAATTAATCCCACACTCACACACAGTAACAGAAAATGACAGAGACAGAATTAATCCCACACTCACACACAGTACCAGAAACTGACAGATAAAGAACTGATCCCACACTCACATACAGTACCAGACACAGACAGATAGAGTATTAATCCGGCACTCACACAGTTTAACAGATACTGACAGATACAGAATTAATCCCACACTCACACACAGTAACACACACTGACAGATAGAGAATTAATCCCACACTCACACGCAATAACAGACACTGACATCTATAGAATTACTCCCACACACACACACACAGTAACAGACACTGACAGATACAGAATTAATCCCACACTCTCACACCGTAACAGACATTGACAGATACAGAATTAATCCCACACTCACACACAGTAACAGACACTGACAGATACAGAATTAATCCCACACTCACATCCAGTAACAGACACTGACATATACAGAATTAATCCCACACTCACACACAGTACCAGAAACTGACAGTTAGAGAACCAATCCCACACTCAAATACCGTACCAGACACTAACAGATAGAGAATTAATCGGGCACTAAAACAGATTAACGACACTGACAGATACAGAATTAATCCCACAATCACACACAGTAACAGACACGTGACAGATACAGATTTAATCCCACACTCACACACAATAACAGACACTGACAGATACAGAATTAATCCCACACTCAAATACAGTAACAGACACTGACAGAAGCAGAATTAATCCCACACTCACACACAGTAACAGAAAATGACAGAGACAGAATTAATCCCACACTCACACACAGTACCAGAAACTGACAGATAAAGAACTGATCCCACACTCACATACAGTACCAGACACAGACAGATAGAGTATTAATCCGGCACTCACACAGTTTAACAGATACTGACAGATACAGAATTAATCCCACACTCACACACAGTAACACACACTGACAGATAGAGAATTAATCCCACACTCACACGCAATAACAGACACTGACATATATAGAATTACTCCCACACACACACACACAGTAACAGACACTGACAGATACAGAATTAATCCCACACTCTCACACCGTAACAGACATTGACAGATACAGAATTAATCCCACACTCACACACAGTAACAGACACTGACAGATACAGAATTAATCCCACATTCACACACAGTAACAGACACTGACATATACAGAATTAATCCCACACTCACACACAGTACCAGAAACTGACAGTTAGAGAACCAATCCCACACTCAAATACCGTACCAGACACTAACAGATAGAGAATTAATCGGGCACTAAAACAGATTAACGACACTGACAGATACAGAATTAATCCCACAATCACACACAGTAACAGACACGTGACAGATACAGATTTAATCCCACACTCACACACAATAACAGACACTGACAGATACAGAATTAATCTAACACTCACACACTTGCAGACACTGACAGATACAGAATTAATCCCTCACTCACAGCAGCAGACAATGACAGATACAAAATTGATCCCACATTCACACACAGTAACAGACACTGACAGATACAGAATTAATCCCACACTCACACACAGTAACAGACACTGACAGATACAGAATTAATCCCACACTCTCACACTGTAACAGACACTGGCAGATGCAGAATTAATCCCACACTCACACACAGTAACTGACACTGACAGATACAGAACTGATCCCACACTCACACACCGTAACAGATACTGCCAGATACTGAATTAAACCCACAATCACACACGGTAACAGACAATGACAGTTAGAGAATTAATCGCACACTCAAATAGAGTAACAGACACTGACTGATACAGAATTAATCCCACACTCACACACAGTAACAGACACTGACAGATACAGAATTAATCCCACAATCACACACAGTAACAGATACGGACTGATACAGAATTAATCCCACACTCACACACAGTAACAGACACGGATAGAGCCAGACTTAATCCCACACTCACATGCAGTAACAGACATTGACAGATACAGAATTAATCCCACACTCACACACAGTAACAGACACTGACAGATACAGAATTAATCCCACACTCACGAAAAGTAACAGACACTGACAGATACAGAATTAATCCCACACTTAATTACAGTAACAGACACTGACAGATGCAGAATTAATCCAACACTCACACACAGTACCAGAAACTGACAGGCACAGAATTAATCCCACACTCACACACAGTAACAGACACTGACAGATAGAGAATTACTCCCACACACACACACAGTAACAGACACTGACAGATACAGAATTAATCCCACACTCACATACAGTAACAGACACTGACAGATACAGAATTAATCCCACACTCTCACACCGTAACAGACACTGACAGATACAGAATTAATCCCACAATCACACACCGTAACAGACACTGACTGTTAGAGAATTAATCGCACACTCAAATAGAGTAACAGGCACTGACTGATACAGAATTAATCCACACTCACACACAGCAACAGACACTGACAGATACAGAATTAATCCAACAATCACACACAGTAACAGATACAGACTGATACAGAATTAATCCCACACTCACACACAGTAACAGATCCGGATAGAGCCTGACTTAATCCCACACTCACAGACAGTAACAGACATTGACAGATACAGAATTAATCCCACACTCACACACAGTAACAGACTCTGACATATATAGAATTACTCCCACACACACACACAGTAACAGACACTGACAGATACAGAATTAATCCCGCACTCACACACAGTAACAGACACTGACAGATACAGAATTAATCCCACACTCTCACACGGTAACAGACACTGACAGTTAGAGAATTAATCGCACACTCAAATAGAGTAACAGACACTGACTGATACAGAATTAATCCCACACTCACACACAGTAACAGACACTGACAGATACAGAATTAATCCCACAATCACACACAGTAACAGATACAGACTAATACAGAATGAATCCCACACTCACACACAGTAACAGACACGGTTAGAGCCTGACTTAATCCCACACTCACATACAGTAACAGACATTGACAGATACAGAATTAATCCCACACTCACACACAGTAACAGACTCTGACATATATAGAATTACTCCCACACACAGACACAGTCACAGACACTGACAGATACAGAATTAATCCCACACTCACACACAGTAACAGACACTGACAGAGACAGAACTGATACCACACTCACACACCGTAACGGATACTGCCAGATACTGAATTAATCCCACAATCACACAAGGTAACGGACACTGACAGTTAGAGAATTAATCGCACACTCTAAAAGAGTAACAGACACTGACTGATACAGAATTAATCCCACACTCACACACAGTAACAGACACTGACAGACACAGAATTAATCCCACAATCACACACAGTAACAGATACTGACTGATACAGAATTAATCCCACACTCACACACAGTAACAGACACGGATAGAGCCAGACTTAATCCCACACTCGCATACAGTAACAGACATTGACAGATATAGAATTAATGCCACACTCACACACAGTAACAGACACTGACAGATACAGAATTAATCCCACACTCAAATACAGTAACAGACACTGACAGATACAGAATTAATCCCACACTCACACACAATAACAGACACTGACAGATACAGAATTAATCCCACACTCACGAAAAGTAACAGACACTGACAGATACAGAATTAATCCCACACTCAAATACAGTAACAGACACTGACAGAAGCAGAATTAATCCCACACTCACACACAGTAACAGAAAATGACAGAGACAGAATTAATCCCACACTCACACACAGTAACAGACACTGACAGATAGAGAATTACTCCCACACTCACACGCAAGGACAGACACTGACAGATAGAGAACTAACCTCACACTCACACACAGTAACAAACACTGTCGAATCAGAATTAATCCAACACTCACTCACGGTAACAGACAGTGACAGATGCAGAGTTCATCTCACACTCACACACAGTACCAGAAACTGACAGATAAAGAACTGATCCCACACTCACATACAGCACCAGACACAGACAGATAGAGTATTAATCCGGCACTCACACAGTTTAACAGACACTGACAGATACAGAATTAATCCCACACTCACACACAGTAACACACACTGACAGATAGAGAATTAATCCCACACTCACACGCAATAACAGACACTGACATATATAGAATTACTCCCACACACACACACACAGTAACAGACACTGACAGTTACAGAATTAATCCCACACTCACATACAGTAACAGACATTGACAGATACAGAATTAATCCCACACTCACACACAGTAACAGACTCTGACATATATAGAATTACTCCCACACACACACACAGTAACAGACACTGACAGATACAGAAATAATCCCGCACTCACACACAGGAACAGACACGGATAGAGACAGAACTGATACCACACTCACACACCGTAACAGATACTGCCAGATACTGAATTAATCCCACAATCACACAAGGTAACAGACACTGACAGTTAGAGAATTAATCCCACACTCTCACACGGTAACAGACACTGGCAGTTAGAGAATTAATCGCACACTCAAATAGAGTAACAGACACTGACTGATACAGAATTAATCCCACACTCACACACAGTAACAGACACGGATAGAGCCTGACTTACTCCCACACTCACATACAGTAACAGACATAGACAGATACAGAATTAATCCCACACTCACAGACAGTAACAGACATTGACAGATACAGAATTAATCCCACACTCACACACAGTAACAGACTCTGACATATATAGAATTCCTCCCACACACACACACAGTAACAGACACTGACAGATACAGAATTAATCCCGCACTCACACACAGTAACAGACACTGACAGATACAGAATTAATCCCACACTCTCACACGGTAACAGACACTGACAGTTAGAGAATTAATCGCACACTCAAATAGAGTAACAGACACTGACTGATACAGAATTAATCCCACACTCACACACAGTAACAGACACTGACAGATACAGAATTAATCCCACAATCACACACAGTAACAGATACAGACTAATACAGAATGAATCCCACACTCACACACAGTAACAGACACGGATAGAGCCTGACTTAATCCCACACTCACATACAGTAACAGACATTGACAGATACAGAATTAATCCCACACTCACACACAGTAACAGACTCTGACATATATAGAATTACTCCCACACACACACACAGTAACAGACACTGACAGATACAGAATTAATCCCACACTCACACACAGTAACTGACACTGACAGAGACAGAACTGATACCACACTCACACACCGTAACAGATACTGCCAGATACTGAATTAATCCCACAATCACACAAGGTAACAGACACTGACAGTTAGAGAATTAATCGCACACTCAAATAGAGTAACAGACACTGACTGATACAGAATTAATCCCACACTCACACACAGTAACAGACACTGACAGACACAGAATTAATCCCACAATCACACACAGTAACAGATACTGACTGATACAGAATTAATCCCACACTCACACACAGTAACAGACACGGATAGAGCCAGACTTAATCCCACACTCGCATACAGTAACAGACATTGACAGATATAGAATTAATGCCACACTCACACACAGTAACAGACACTGACAGATACAGAATTAATCCCACACTCAAATACAGTAACAGACACTGACAGATACAGAATTAATCCCACACTCACACACAATAACAGACACTGACAGATACAGAATTAATCCCACACTCACGAAAAGTAACAGACACTGACAGATACAGAATTAATCCCACACTCAAATACAGTAACAGACACTGACAGAAGCAGAATTAATCCCACACTCACACACAGTAACAGAAAATGACAGAGACAGAATTAATCCCACACTCACACACAGTAACAGACACTGACAGATAGAGAATTACTCCCAAACTCACACGCAAGGACAGACACTGACAGATAGAGAACTAACCTCACACTCACACACAGTAACAAACACTGTCGAATCAGAATTAATCCAACACTCACTCACGGTAACAGACATTGACAGATGCAGAGTTCATCTCACACTCACACACAGTACCAGAAACTGACAGATAAAGAACTGATCCCACACTCACATACAGTACCAGACACAGACAGATAGAGTATTAATCCGGCACTCACACAGTTTAACAGACACTGACAGATACAGAATTAATCCCACACTCACACACAGTAACACACACTGACAGATAGAGAATTAATCCCACACTCACACGCAATAACAGACACTGACATATATAGAATTACTCCCATACACACACACAGTAACAGACACTGACAGATACAGAAGTAATCCCGCACTCACACACAGTAACAGACACGGATAGAGACAGAACTGATACCACACTCACACACCGTAACAGATACTGCCAGATACTGAATTAATCCCACAATCACACAAGGTAACAGACACTGACAGTTAGAGAATTAATCCCACACTCTCACACGGTAACAGACACTGGCAGTTAGAGAATTAATCGCACACTCAAATAGAGTAACAGACACTGACTGATACAGAATTAATCCCACACTCACACACAGTAACAGACACGGATAGAGCCTGACTTACTCCCACACTTACATACAGTAACAGACATAGACAGATACAGAATTAATCCCACACTCACACACAGTAACAGACTCTGACATATATAGAATTACTCCCACACACACACACAGTAACAAACACTGACAGATACAGAATTAATCCCACACTCACACACAGTAACAGACAATGACAGATACAGAATTAATCCCACACACACGAAAAGTAACAGACACTGACAGATACAGAATTAATCCCACACTCAAATACAGTAACAGACACTGACAGATACAGAATTAATCCCACACTCACACACATTAACAGACACTGACAGATACAGAATTGATCCCACAATCACACACAGTAACAGATACAGACTAATACAGAATTAATCCCACACTCAAACACAGTAACAGACACGGATAGAGCCTGACTTACTCCCACACTCACATACAGTAACAGACATTGACAGATACAGAATTAATCCCACACGCACACACAGTAACAGACTCTGACATATATAGAATTACTCCCACACACACATACAGTAACAAACACTGACAGATACAGAATTAATCCCACACTCACACACAGTAACAGACACTGACAGAGACAGAACTGATACCACACTCACACACCGTAACAGATACTGCCAGATACTGAATTAATCCCACAATCACACAAGGTAACAGACACTGACAGTTAGAGAATTAATCGCACACTCAAATAGAGTAACAGACACTGACTGATACAGAATTAATCCCACACTCACACACAGTAACAGACACTGACAGACACAGAATTAATCCCACAATCACACACAGTAACAGACACTGACAGATACAGAATTAATCCCACACTCTCACACCGTAACAGACACTGACAGATACAGAATTAATCCCACAATCACACACCGTAACAGACACTGACTGTTAGAGAATTAATCGCACACTCAAATAGAGTAACAGACACTGACTGATACAGAATTAACCACACTCACACACAGCAACAGACACTGACAGATACAGAATTAATCCCACAATCACACACAGTAACAGATACAGACTGATACAGAATTAATCCCACACTCACACACAGTAACAGACACGGATAGAGCCTGACTTAATCCCACACTCACAGACAGTAACAGACATTGACAGAGACAGAATTAATCCCACACTCACACACAGTAACAGATTCTGACATATATAGAATTACTCCCACACACACACACAGTAACAGACACTGACAGATACAGAATTAATCCCGCACTCACACACAGTAACAGACAATGACAGATACAGAATTAATCCCACACTCTCACACGGTAACAGACACTGACAGTTAGAGAATTAATCGCACACTCAAATAGAGTAACAGACACTGACTGATACAGAATTTATCCCACACTCAAATAGAGTAACAGACACTGACAGATACAGAATTAATCCCACAATCACACACAGTAACAGACACTGACAGACACAGAATTAATCCCACAATCACACACAGTAACAGATAC
Organism: Heterodontus francisci; assembly: GCF_036365525.1. NCBI lineage: Eukaryota > Metazoa > Chordata > Chondrichthyes > Heterodontiformes > Heterodontidae > Heterodontus > Heterodontus francisci. The sequence goes on along the minus strand of NW_027140989.1, from coordinate 2,903,323 downwards.
TGACTGATACAGAATTAATCCCACACTCACACACAGTAACAGACACGGATAGAGCCAGACTTAATCCCACACTCACAGACAGTAACAGACATTGACAGATACAGAATTAATGCCACACTCACACACAGTAACAGACTCTGACATATATAGAATTACTCCCACACACACACACAGTAACAGACACTGACAGATACAGAATTAATCCCACACTCACACACAGTAACAGACACTGACAGAGACAGAACTGATACCACACTCACACACCGTAACAGATACTGCCAGATACTTATTTAATCCCACAATCACACAAGGTAACAGACACTGACAGTTAGAGAATTAATCGCACACTCAAATAGAGTAACAGACACTGACTGATACAGAATTAATCCCACACACACGAAAAGTAACAGACACTGACAGATACAGAATTAATCCCACACTCAAATACAGTAACAGACACTGACAGATACAGAATTAATCCCAGACTCACACACAATAACAGACACTGACAGATACAGAATTAATCCCACAATCACACAAGGTAACAGACACTGACAGTTAGAGAATTAATCGCACACTCAAATAGAGTAACAGACACTGACTGATACAGAATTAATCCCACACTCACACACAGTAACAGACACTGACAGACACAGAATTAATCCCACAATCACACACAGTAACAGACACTGACAGATACAGAATTAATCCCACACTCTCACACCGTAACAGACACTGACAGATACAGAATTAATCCCACAATCACACACGGTAACAGACACTGACTGCTAGAGAATTAATCGCACACTCAAATGGAGTAACAGACACTGACTGATGCAGAATTAATCCACACTCACACACAGCAACAGACACTGACAGATACAGAATTAATCCCACAATCACACACAGTAACAGATACAGACTGATACAGAATTAATCCCACACTCACACACAGTAACAGACACGGATAGAGCCTGACTTAATCCCACACTCACAGACAGTAACAGACATTGACAGATACAGAATTAATCCCACACTCACACACAGTAACAGATTCTGACATATATAGAATTACTCCCACACACACACACAGTAACAGACACTGACAGATACAGAATTAATCCCGCACTCACACACAGTAACAGACAATGACAGATACAGAATTAATCCCACACTCTCACACGGTAACAGACACTGGCAGTTAGAGAATTAATCGCACACTCAAATAGAGTAACAGACACTGACTGATTCAGAATTAATCCCACACTCACACTCAGTAACAGACACTGACAGATACAGAATTAATCCCACAATCACACACAGTAACAGATACAGACTAATACAGAATTAACCCACACTCACACAGAGTAACAGACACGGATAGAGCCTGACTTAATCCCACACTCACATACAGTAACAGACATTGACAGATACAGAATTAATGCCACACTCACACACAGTAACAGACTCTGACATATATAGAATTACTCCCACACACACACACAGTAACAGACACTGACAGATACAGAATTAATCCCACACTCACACACAGTAACAGACACTGACAGAGACAGAACTGATACCACACTCACACACCGTAACAGATACTGCCAGATACTGAATTAATCCCACAATCACACAAGGTAACAGACACTGACAGTTAGAGAATTAATCCCACACTCTCACACGGTAACAGACACTGGCAGTTAGAGAATTAATCGCACACTCAAATAGAGTAACAGACACTGACTGATACAGAATTAATCCCACACTCACACACAGTAACAGACACTGACAGACACAGAATTAATCCCACAATCACACACAGTAACAGATACTGACTGATACAGAATTAATCCCACACTCGCACACAGTAACAGACACGGATAGAGCCAGACTTAATCCCACACTCACATACAGTAACAGACATTGACAGATACAGAATTAATGCCACACTCACACACAGTAACAGACACTGACAGATACAGAATTAATCCCACACACACGAAAAGTAACAGACACTGACAGATACAGAATTAATCCCACACTCAAATACAGTAACAGACACTGACAGATACAGAATTAATCCCAGACTCACACACAATAACAGACACTGACAGATACAGAATTAATCCCACACTCAAATACAGTAACAGACACTGACAGAAGCAGAATTAATCCCACACTCACACACAGTAACAGAAAATGACAGAGAGAGAATTAATCCCACACTCACACACAGTAACAGACACTGACAGATAGAGAATTACTCCCACACTCACACGCAAGGACAGACACTGACAGATAGAGAACTAACCTCACACTCACACACAGTAACAAACACTGTCGAATCAGAATTAATCCCACACTCACTCACGGTAACAGACAGTGACAGATGCAGAGTTCATCCCACACTCACGCACAGTACCAGAAACTGACAGATAAAGAACTGATCCCACACTCACATACAGTACCAGACACAGACAGATAGAGTATTAATCCGGCACTCACACAGTTTAACAGACACTGACAGATACAGAATTAATCCCACACTCACAAACAGTAACACACACTGACAGATAGAGAATTAATCCCACACTTACACGCAATAACAGACACTGACATATATAGAATTACTCCCACACACACACACACAGTAACAGACACTGACAGATACAGAATTAATCCCACACTCACATACAGTAACAGACATTGACAGATACAGAATTAATCCCACACTCACACACAGTAACAGACTCTGACATATATAGAATTACTCCCACACACACACACAGTAACAGACACTGACAGATACAGAAGTAATCCCGCACTCACACACAGTAACAGACACTGACAGATACAGAATTAATCCCACACTCTCACACGGTAACAGACACTGACAGTTAGAGAATTAATCGCACACTCAAATAGAGTAACAGACACTGACTGATGCAGAATTAATCCCACACTCACACACAGTAACAGACACTGACAGATACAGAATTGATCCCACAATCACACACAGTAACAGATACAGACAGATAGAGTATTAATCCGGCACTCACACAGTTTAACAGTCACTGACAGATACAGAATTAATCCCACACTCACACACAGTAACACACACTGACAGATACAGAATTAATCCCACACTCACACGCAATAACAGACACTGACATATATAGAATTACTCCCACACACGCACACACAGTAACAGACACTGACAGATACAGAATTAATCCCACACTCACACACCGTAACAGACAGTGAGAGATACAGAATTAATCCCACAATCACACACGGTAACAGACACTGACAGTTAGAGAATTAATCGCACACTCAAATAGAGTAACAGACACTGACTGATGCAGAATTAATCCCACACTCACACACAGTAACAGACACGGATAGAGCCTGACTTAATCCCACACTCACATACAGTAACAGACATTGACAGATACAGAATTAATCCCAACTCACACACAGTAACAGACTCTGACATATATAGAATTACTCCCACACACACACACAGTAACAGACACTGACAGATACAGAATTAATCCCACACTCACACACAGTACCAGAAACTGACAGATAGAGAACTAATCCCACACTCAAATACCGTACCAGACACTAACAGATGGAGAATTAATCGGGCACTAAAACAGATTAACGACACTGACAGATACAGAATTATTCCCACAATCACACACAGTAACAGACACGTGACAGATACAGACTTAATCTCACACTCACACACAATAACAGACACTGACTGATACAGAATTAATCTAACACTCACACACTTGCAGACACTGACAGATACAGAATTAATCCCTCGCTCACAGTAGCAGACAATGACAGATACAAAATAGATCCCACACTCACACACAGTAACAGACACTGACAGATACAGAATTAATCCCACACTCACACACAGTAACAGACACTGACAGATACAGAATTAATCCCACACTCTCACTCTGTAACAGACACTGGCAGATACAGAATTAATCCCACACTCACACACAGTAACTGACACTGACAGAGACAGAACTGATACCACACTCACACACCGTAACAGATACTGCCAGATACTGAATTAATCCCACAATCACACACGGTAACAGACACTGACAGTTAGAGAATTAATCGCACACTCAAATGGAGTAACAGACACTGACTGATACAGAATTAATCCCATACTCACACTCAGTAACAGACACTGACAGATACAGAATTAATCCCACAATCACACACAGTAACAGATACAGACTAATACAGAATTAATCCCACACTCAAACACAGTAACAGACACGGTTAGAGCCTGACTTAATCCCACACTCACATACAGTAACAGACATTGACAGATACAGAATTAATCCCACACTCACACACAGTAACAGACTCTGGCATATATAGAATTACTCCCACACACACACATAGTAACAGACACTGACAGATACAGAATTAATCCCACACTCACACACAGTAACTGACACTGACAGAGACAGAACTGATACCACACTCACACACCGTAACAGATGCTGCCAGATACTGAATTAATCCCACAATCACACAAGGTAACAGACACTGACAGTTAGAGAATTAATCGCACACTCAAATAGAGTAACAGACACTGACTGATACAGAATTAATCCCACACTCACACACAGTAACAGACACTGACAGACACAGAATTAATCCCACAATCACACACAGTAACAGATACTGACTGATACAGAATTAATCCCACACTCACACACAGTAACAGACACGGATAGTGCCAGACTTAATCCCACACTCACATACAGTAACAGACATTGACAGATACAGAATTAATGCCACACTCACACACAGTAACAGACACTGACAGATACAGAATTAATCCCACACACACGAAAAGTAACAGACACTGACAGATAGAGAATTAATCCCACACTCAAATACAGTAACAGACACTGAAAGATACAGAATTAATCCCACACTCACACACAATAACAGACACTGACAGATACAGAATTAATCCCACACTCACGAAAAGTAACAGACACTGACAGATACAGAATTAAACCCACACTCAAATACAGTAACAGACACTGACAGAAGCAGAATTAATCCCACACTCACACACAGTAACAGAAAATGACAGAGACAGAATTAATCCCACACTCACACACAGTAACAGACACTGACAGATAGAGAATTACTCCCACACTCACACGCAAGGACAGACACTGACAGATAGAGAACTAACCTCACACTCACACACAGTAACAAACACTGTCGAATCAGAATTAATCCCACACTCACTCACGGTAACAGACAGTGACAGATGCAGAGTTCATCCCACACTCACACACAGTACCAGAAACTGACAGATAAAGAACTGATCCCACACTCACATACAGTACCAGACACAGACAGATAGAGTATTAATCCGGCACTCACACAGTTTAACAGACACTGACATATACAGAATTAATCCCACACTCACAAACAGTAACACACACTGACAGATAGAGAATTAATCCCACACTCACAAGCAATAACAGACACTGACATATATAGAATTACTCCCACACACACACACACAGTAACAGACACTGACAGATACAGAATTAATCCCACACTCACATACAGTAACAGACATTGACAGATACAGAATTAATCCCACACTCACACACAGTAACAGACTCTGACATATATAGAATTACTCCCACACACACACACAGTAACAGACACTGACAGATACAGAAGTAATCCCGCACTCACACACAGTAACAGACACTGACAGATACAGAATTAATCCCACACTCTCACACGGTTACAGACACTGACAGTTAGAGAATTAATCGCACACTCAAATAGAGTAACAGACACTGAATGATACAGAATTAATCCCACACTCACACACAGTAACAGACACTGACAGATACAGAATTAATCCCACAATCACACACAGTAACAGATACAGACAGATAGAGTATTAATCCGGCACTCACACAGTTTAACAGTCACTGACAGATACAGAATTAATCCCCCACCCACACACAGTAACACACACTGACAGATAGAGAATTAATCCCACACTCACACGCAATAACAGACACTGACATATATAGAATTACTCCCACACACGCACACACAGTAACAGACACTGACAGATACAGAATTAATCCCACACTCACACACCGTAACAGACAGTGAGAGATACAGAATCAATCCCACAATCACACACGGTAACAGACACTGACAGTTAGAGAATTAATCGCACACTCAAATAGAGTAACAGACACTGACTGATACAGAATTAATCCCACACTCACACACAGTAACAGACACGGATAGAGCCTGACTTAATCCCACACTCACATACAGTAACAGACATTGACAGATACAGAATTAATCCCAAACTCACACACAGTAACAGACTCTGACATATATAGAATTACTCCCACACACACACACAGTACCAGACACTGACAGATACAGAATTAATCCCACACTCACACACAGTACCAGAAACTGACAGATAGAGAACTAATCCCACACTCAAATACTGTACCAGACACTAACAGATGGAGAATTAATCGGGCACTAAAACAGATTAACGACACTGACAGTTGCAGAATTATTCCCACAATCACACACAGTAACAGACACGTGACAGATACAGACTTAATCTCACACTCACACACAATAACAGACACTGACTGATACAGAATTAATCTAACACTCACACACTTGCAGACACTGACAGATACAGAATTAATCCCTCACTCACAGTAGCAGACAATGACAGATACAAAATTGATCCCACACTCACACACAGTAACAGACACCGACAGATACAGAATTAATCCCACACTCACACACAGTAACAGACACTGACAGATACAGAATTAATCCCACAATCACACACAGTAACAGATACTGACTGATACAGAATAAATCCCACACTCACACACAGTAACAGACACGGATAGAGCCAGACTTAATCCCACATTCACATACAGTAACAGACATTGACAGATACAGAATTAATCCCACACTCAAATAGAGTAACAGACACTGACTGATACAGAATTAATCCCACACTCACACACAGTAACAGACACTGACAGACACAGAATTAATCCCACAATCACACACAGTAACAGATACTGACTGATACAGAATTAATCCCACACTCACACACAGTAACAGACACGGATAGTGCCAGACTTAATCCCACACTCACATACAGTAACAGACATTGACAGATACAGAATTAATGCCACACTCACACACAGTAACAGACACTGACAGATACAGAATTAATCCCACACACACGAAAAGTAACAGACACTGACAGATAGAGAATTAATCCCACACTCAAATACAGTAACAGACACTGAAAGATACAGAATTAATCCCACACTCACACACAATAACAGACACTGACAGATACAGAATTAATCCCACACTCACGAAAAGTAACAGACACTGACAGATACAGAATTAAACCCACACTCAAATACAGTAACAGACACTGACAGAAGCAGAATTAATCCCACACTCACACACAGTAACAGAAAATGACAGAGACAGAATTAATCCCACACTCACACACAGTAACAGACACTGACAGATAGAGAATTACTCCCACACTCACACGCAAGGACAGACACTGACAGATAGAGAACTAACCTCACACTCACACACAGTAACAAACACTGTCGAATCAGAATTAATCCCACACTCACTCACGGTAACAGACAGTGACAGATGCAGAGTTCATCCCACACTCACACACAGTACCAGAAACTGACAGATAAAGAACTGATCCCACACTCACATACAGTACCAGACACAGACAGATAGAGTATTAATCCGGCACTCACACAGTTTAACAGACACTGACATATACAGAATTAATCCCACACTCACAAACAGTAACACACACTGACAGATAGAGAATTAATCCCACACTCACAAGCAATAACAGACACTGACATATATAGAATTACTCCCACACACACACACACAGTAACAGACACTGACAGATACAGAATTAATCCCACACTCACATACAGTAACAGACATTGACAGATACAGAATTAATCCCACACTCACACACAGTAACAGACTCTGACATATATAGAATTACTCCCACACACACACACAGTAACAGACACTGACAGATACAGAAGTAATCCCGCACTCACACACAGTAACAGACACTGACAGATACAGAATTAATCCCACACTCTCACACGGTTACAGACACTGACAGTTAGAGAATTAATCGCACACTCAAATAGAGTAACAGACACTGAATGATACAGAATTAATCCCACACTCACACACAGTAACAGACACTGACAGATACAGAATTAATCCCACAATCACACACAGTAACAGATACAGACAGATAGAGTATTAATCCGGCACTCACACAGTTTAACAGTCACTGACAGATACAGAATTAATCCCCCACCCACACACAGTAACACACACTGACAGATAGAGAATTAATCCCACACTCACACGCAATAACAGACACTGACATATATAGAATTACTCCCACACACGCACACACAGTAACAGACACTGACAGATACAGAATTAATCCCACACTCACACACCGTAACAGACAGTGAGAGATACAGAATCAATCCCACAATCACACACGGTAACAGACACTGACAGTTAGAGAATTAATCGCACACTCAAATAGAGTAACAGACACTGACTGATACAGAATTAATCCCACACTCACACACAGTAACAGACACGGATAGAGCCTGACTTAATCCCACACTCACATACAGTAACAGACATTGACAGATACAGAATTAATCCCAAACTCACACACAGTAACAGACTCTGACATATATAGAATTACTCCCACACACACACACAGTACCAGACACTGACAGATACAGAATTAATCCCACACTCACACACAGTACCAGAAACTGACAGATAGAGAACTAATCCCACACTCAAATACTGTACCAGACACTAACAGATGGAGAATTAATCGGGCACTAAAACAGATTAACGACACTGACAGTTGCAGAATTATTCCCACAATCACACACAGTAACAGACACGTGACAGATACAGACTTAATCTCACACTCACACACAATAACAGACACTGACTGATACAGAATTAATCTAACACTCACACACTTGCAGACACTGACAGATACAGAATTAATCCCTCACTCACAGTAGCAGACAATGACAGATACAAAATTGATCCCACACTCACACACAGTAACAGACACCGACAGATACAGAATTAATCCCACACTCACACACAGTAACAGACACTGACAGATACAGAATTAATCCCACAATCACACACAGTAACAGATACTGACTGATACAGAATAAATCCCACACTCACACACAGTAACAGACACGGATAGAGCCAGACTTAATCCCACATTCACATACAGTAACAGACATTGACAGATACAGAATTAATCCCACACTCAAACACAGTAACAGACACTGACAGATACAGAATTAATCCCACACTCACGAAAAGTAACAGACACTGACAGATACAGAATTAATCCAACACTCACACACAGTACCAGAAACTGACAGAGACAGAATTAATCCCACACTCACACACAGTAACAGACACTGACAGATAGAGAATTACTCCCACACACGCACAGTAACAGACACTGACAGATACAGAATTAATCCCACACTCACACACAGTAACAGACACTGACAGATACAGAATTAATCCCACACTCTCACACCGTAACAGACACTGACAGATACAGAATTAATCCCTCAATCACACACGGTAACAGACACTGACAGTTAGAGAATTAATCGCACACTCAAATACATTAACAGACAATGACTGATACAGAATTAATCCCACACTCACACACAGTAACAGACACGGATAGAGACAGACTTAATCCCACACTCACATACAGTAACAGACACTGACAGATACAGAATAAATCCCACACTCACACACAGTAACAGACACTGACAGATACAGAATTAATCCCACACTCAGACACAGTACCACAAACTGACAGATAGAGAACTAATCCCACACTCAAATACCGTACCAGACACTAACAGATAGAGAATTAATCGGGCACTAAAACAGATTAACGACACTGAGAGATACAGAATTAATCCCACTATCACACACAGTAACAGACACGTGACAGAAACAGACTTATTCCCACACTCACACACAATAACAGACACTGACAGATACAGAATTAATCTAACACTCACACACTTGCAGACACTGACAGATACAGAATTAATCCCTCACTCACAGTAGCAGACAATGACAGATACAAAATTGATTCCAAAATCACACACAGTAACAGACACTGACAGATACAGAATTAATCCCACACTCACACACAGTAACAGACACTGACAGATACAGAATTAATCCCACACTCTCACACCGTAACAGACACTGGCAGATACAGAATTAATCCCACACTCACACACAGTAACTGACACTGACAGACACAGAACTGATCCCACACTCACACACCGTAACAGATACTGCCAGATACTGAATTAATCCCACAATCACACACGGTAACAGACACTGACAGTTAGAGAATTAATCGCACACTCAATTAGAGTAACAGACACTGACTGATACAGAATTAATCCCACACTCACACACAGTAACAGACACTGACAGACACAGAATTAATCCCACACTCACATACAGTAACAGACATTGACAGATACAGAATTAATGCCACACTCACACACAGTAACAGACACTGACAGATACAGAATTAATCCCACACTCACGAAAAGTAACAGACACTGACAGATACAGAATTAATCCCACACTCAAATACAGTAACAGACACTGACAGATACAGAATTAATCCCACACTCACACACAGTACCAGAAACTGACAGATAGAGAACTGATCACACACTCAAATACCGTACCAGACACTAACAGATAGAGAATTAATCGGGCACTAAAACAGATTAACGACACTGACAGATACAGAATTAATCCCCCAATCACATACAGTAACAGACACGTGACAGATACAGACTTAATCCCACACTCACACACAATAACAGACACTGACAGATACAGAATTGATCTAACACTCACACACTTGCAGACACTGACAGATACAGAATTAATCCCTCGCTCTCAGTAGCAGGCAATGACAGATACAAAATTGAACCCACACTCACACACAGTAACAGACACTGACAGATACAGAATTAATCCCACACTCACACACAGTAACAGACACTGACAGATACAGAATTAATCCCACACTCTGTTGCTCAATGTGGGAGCTCAGGGACACGGCTGATGTCCCTGACTCCTTCACGTGCAGGAAGTGTGTCCAACTGCAGCTCTTGTTAGACCGCATGACGGCTCTCGAGCTGTGGATGGACTCACTTTGGAGCATGCGCGATGCTGAGGAGGTCGTGGATAGCACGTTTAGTGAATTGGTCACACCGCAGATTAGGATTGCTGAGGGAGAAAGGGAATGGGTGACCAAAAGGCAGAGAAAGAGCAGGAAGGCAGCGCAGGAGTCCCCTGCGGTCATCTCCCTCCAAAACAAGTATACCGTTTTGGATACTGTTGGGGGAGATGGCTCACCAGGGGAAGGCAGCAGTAGCCAGGTCCATGGCACCGTGGCTGGCTCTGCTGTTCAGAAGGGCGGGAAAAAGAGTGGAAGGGCTATAGTCGTAGGGGATTCGATTGTAAGGGGAGTAGATAGGCGGTTCTGTGGTCGAAAACGAGGCTCCCGAATGGTATGTTGCCTCTCAGGTGCACGGGTCAGGGATGTCTCAGATCGGCTGCAGAACATTCCAAAGGGGGAGGGTGAACAGCCAGTTGTCATTGTGCACATAGGCACTAATGATATAGGTAAAAAACGGGATGAGGTCCTGCAAGCAGAGTTTAAGGAGTTAGGAGCCAAGTTAAAAAGTAGGACCTCAGAGGTAGTAATCTCAGGATTACTACCAGTGTCGCGTGATAGTCAGAGTAAAAATGAAAGAATAGTCAGGATGAATGCGTGGCTTGAGAGATGGTGCAGGAAGGAGGGTTTCAGATTTTTGGGACATTGGGACCGGTTCTGGGGGAGGTGGGACTATTACAAATTGGACGGTCTACACCTGGGCCGGACTGGAACCAATGTCCTTGGAGGTGCTTTTGCTAACGCTGTTGGGGAGGGTTTAAACTAATGTGGCAGGGGGATGGGAACCAATTGAGGTCAGTTGACAGTAAGGAGGTAGTAACCAAAGCCTGTAAGGAACTAGATAATGAAGTCTGTGTGACTAAGGGGAAGTACAGGCAGGGAGCAGATGATGAATATAAAGGGACTGGTGGTCTGAGGTGCATTTGTTTTAATGCAAGAAGTGTAGTAGGTAAGGCAGATGAACTTAGGGCTTGGATTAGTACCTGGGAGTATGATGTTATTGCTATTACTGAGACTTGGTTGAGGGAAGGGCATGATTGGCAACTAAATATCCCAGGATATCGATGCTTCAGGCGGGATAGAGAGGGAGGTAAAAGGGGTGGAGGAGTTGCATTACTGGTCAAAGAGGATATCACAGCTGTGCTGAAGGAGGGCACTATGGAGGACTCGAGCAGTGAGGCAATATGGACAGAACTCAGAAATAGGAAGGGTGCGGTAACAATGTTGGGGCTGTACTACAGGCCTCCCAACAGCGAGCGTGAGATAGAGGTACAAATATGTAAACAGATTATGGAAAGATGTAGGAGCAACAGGGTGGTGGTGATAGGAGATTTTAATTTTCCCAACATTGACTGGGATTCGCTTAGTGTTAGAGGTCCAGATGGAGCAGAATTTGTAAGGAGCATCCAGGAGGGTTTTCTAGAGCAGTATGTAAATAGTCCAACTCGGGAAGGGGCCATACTGGACCTGGTGTTGGGTAATGAGCCCGGCCAGGTTGTTGAAGTTTCAGTAGGGGACTACTTTGGGAATAGTGATCACAATTCCGTAAGCTTTAAAATACTCATGGACAAAGACGAGAGTGGTCCTAAAGGAAGAGTGCTAAATTGGGGGAAGGCCAACTATACCAAAATTCGGCAGGAGCTGGGAAATGTAGATTGGGAGCAGCTGTTTGAAGGTAAATCCACATGTGATATGTGGGAGGCTTTTAAAGAGAGGTTGATTAGCGTTCAGGAGAGACATGTTCCTGTGAAAATGAGGGATAGAAATGGCAAGATTAGGGAACCATGGATGACAGGTGAAATTGTGAGACTAGCTAAGAGGAAAAAGGAAGCATACATAAGGTGTAGGCGGCTGATGAAAGACGAAGCTTTGAAAGAATATCGGGAATGTAGGACCAATCTGAAACGAGGAATTAAGAGGGCTAAAAGGGGTCATGAAATATCTTTAGCAAACAGGGTTAAGGAAAATCCCAAAGCCTTTTATTCATATATAAGGAGAAAGAGGGTAACTAGAGAAAGGATTGGCCCACTAAAGGACAAAGGAGGAATGTTATGCTTGGACTCAGAGAAAATGGGTGAGATTCTAAACGAGTACTTTGCATCGGTATTCACCGAGGAGAGGGACATGACGGATGTTGAGGTTAGGAACAGATGTTTGATTACTCTAGGTCAAGTCGGCATAAGGAGGGAGGAAGTGTTGGGTATTCTAAAGGGCATTAAGGTGGACAAGTCCCCAGGTCCGGATGGGATCTATCCCAGGTTACTGAGGGAAGCGAGAGAGGAAATAGCTGGGGCCTTAACAGATATCTTTGCAGCATCCTTAAACACGGGTGAGGTCCCGGAGGACTGGAGAATTGCTAATGTTGTCCCCTTGTTTAAGAAGGGTAGCAGGGATAATCCAGGTAATTATAGACCGGTGAGCCTGACGTCAGTGGCAGGGAAGCTGCTGGAGAAGATACTGAGGGATAGGATCTATTCCCATTTGGAAGAAAATGGGCTCATCAGTGATAGGCAACATGGTTTTGTGCAGGGAAGGTCATGTCTTACCAACTTAATAGAATTCTTTGAGGAAGTGACAAAGTTGATTGATGAGGGAAGGGCTGTCGATGTCATATACATGGACTTCAGTAAGGCGTTTGATAAGGTTCCCCATGGCAGGCTGATAGAGAAAGTGAAGGCGCTTGGGGTCCAAGGTGTACTAGCTAGATGGATAAAGAACTGGCTGGGCAACAGGAGACAGAGAGTAGCAGTAGAAGGGAGTTTCTCAAAATGGAGACGTGTGACCAGTGGTGTTCCACAGGGATCTGTGCTGGGACCACTGTTGTTTGTGATATACATTAATGATTTGGAGGAAAGTATAGGTGGACTGATTAGCAAATTTGCAGACTACACTAAGATTGGTGGAGTAGCAGATAGTGAAGGGGACTGTCAGAGAATACAGCAGAATATAGATAGATTGGAGAGTTGGGCAGAGAAATAGCAGATGGAGTTCAATCAGGGCAAATGCGAGGTGATGCATTTTGGAAGATCCAATTCAAGAGTGAACTATACAGTAAATGGAAAAGTCCTGGGGAAAATTGATGTCCAGAGAGATTTGGGTGTTCAGGTCCACTGTTCCCTGAAGGTGGCAACGCAGGTAAATAGAGTGGTCAAGAAGGCATACGGCATGCTTTCCTTCATCGGACGGGGCATTGAGTACAAGAGTTGGCAGGTCATGTTACAGTTGTATAGGACTTTGGTTCGGCCACATTTGGAATACTGCGTACAGTTCTGGTCGCCACATTATCAAAAGGATGTGGATGCTTTGGAAAGGGTGCAGAGGAGGTTCACCAGGATGTTGCCTGGTATGGAGGGCGCCAGCTATGAAGAGAGGTTGAGTAGATTAGGATTATTTTCATTAGAAAGACGGAAGTTGAGGGGGGACCTGATTGAGGTGTACAAAATCATGAGAGGTGCAGACAGGGTGGATAGCAAGAAGCTTTTTCCCAAAGTGGGGGTTTCAATTACTAGAGGACACGAGTTCAAAGTGAAAGGGGAAAAGTTAAGGGGGGATATGCGCGGAAAGTTCTTTACGTAGAGGGTGGTGGGCACCTGGAACGCATTGCCAGCGGAGGTGGTAGATGCGGGCACGATGGAGTCTTTTAAGATGTATCTAGACAGATACATGAATGGGCAGGAAGAAAAGAGATACAGAAGCTTAGAAAATAGGCGACATGTTTCGAGAGAGGACCTGGATCGGCGCAGGCTTGGAGGGCCGAAGGGCCTGTTCCTGTGCTGTAATTATCTTTGTTCTTTGTTCTTTGTATAAACAGGGTGGACAGCAAGAGGCTTTTTCCCAGAGTGGGGGTTTCAATTACTAGAGGACACGAGTTCAAAGTGAAAGGGGAAATGGTTAGGGGGGATATGCGTGGAAAGTTCTTTCCGCAGAGGGTGGTGGGCACCTGGAACGCGTTGCCAGCGGAGGTGGTAGACGCGGGCACGATGGAGTCTTTTAAGATGTATCGAGACAGATACATGAATGGGCAGGAAGAAAAGAGATACAGAACCTTAGAAAATAGGCGACATGTTTCGAGAGAGGATCTGGATCGGCGCAGGCTTGGAGGGCCGAAGGGCCTGTTCCTGTGCTGTAATTATCTTTGTTCTTTGTTCTTTGTTCTCTGACACCGTAACAGACACTGGCAGATAGAGAATTAATCCCACACTCACACACAGTAACTGACACTGACAGATACAGAACTGATCCCACACTCACACACAGTAACAGACACTGACAGATACAGAATTAATCCCACACTCACGAAAAGTAACAGACACTGACAGATACAGAATTAATCCCACACTCAAATACAGTAACAGACACTGACAGATGCAGAATTAATCCCACACTCACACACAGTCCCAGAAACTGACAGAGACAGAATTAATCCCACACTCACACACAGTAACAGACACTGACAGATGGAGAATTACTCCCACACTCACACGCGAGAACAGACACTGACAGATATAGAATTAATCGGGCACCAAAACAGATTAACGACACTGACAGATACAGAATTAATCCCACACTCACACACAATAACAGACACTGACAGATACAGAATTAATCTAACACTCACACACTTGCAGACACTGACAGATACAGAATTAATCCCTGACTCACAGTAGCAGGCAATGACAGATACAAAATTGATCCCACACTCACACACAGTAACAAGACACTGACAGATACAGAATTAATCCCACACTCACACACAGTAACAGATACTGACAGATAGAGAATTAATCCCACGCTCACACACAATAACTGACACTGACAGATACAGAACTGATCCCACACTCACACACCGTAACAGATACAGCCAGATACTGAATTAATCCCACAATCACACATGGTAACAGACACTGACAGTTAGAGAATTAATCGCACACTCAAATAGAGTAACAGACACTGATGATACAGAATTAATCCCACACTCACACACAGTAACAGACACTGACAGACACAGAATTAATCCCACAATCACACACAGTAACAGATACTGACTGATACAGAATTAATCACACACTCACACACAGTAACGGACACGGATAGAGCCAGACTTAATCCCACACTCACATACAGTAACAGACATTGACAGATACAGAATTAATCCCACACTCACACACAGTAACAGACACTGACAGATACAGAATTAATCCCACACTCACCAAAAGTAACAGACACTGAAAGATACAGAATTAATCCCACACTCAAATACAGTAACAGACACTGACAGATACAGAATTAATCCCACACTCACACACAGTAACAGACACTGACAGATACAGAATTGATCCCACACTCTCACACCGTAACAGACATTGACAGATACAGAATTAATCCCAGAATCACACACGGTAACAGACACTGACAGTTAGAGAATTAATCGCACACTCAAATAGAGTAACAGACACTGACTGATACAGAATTGATCCCACACTCACACACTGTAACAGACACTGACAGTTAGAGAATTAATCCCACAATCACACACAGCAACAGATACTGACTGATACAGAATTAATCCCACACTCACACACAGTGACAGACACGGATAGAGCCAGACTTAATCCCACACTCACATACAGTAACAGACATTGACAGATACAGAATTAATCCCACACTCACACACAGTAACAGACACTGACAGATACAGAATTAATCCCACACTCACGAAAAGTAACAGACACTGAAAGATACAGAATTAATCCCACACTCAAATACAGTAACAGACACTGACAGATACAGAATTAATCCCACACTCACACACAGTACCAGAGACTGACAGATAGAGAACTAATCCCACACTCAAATACCGTACCAGACACTGACAGATAGAGAATTAATCGGGCACTAAAACAGATTAACGACACTGACAGATAGAGAATTAATCCCACAATCACACACAGTAACAGACACGTGACAGATACAGACTTAATCCCACACTCACACACAATAACAGACACTGACAGATACAGAATTAATCTAACACTCACACACTTGCAGACACTGACAGATACAGAATTAATCCCTCACTCACAGTAGCAGACAATGACAGATACAAAATTGATCCCACACTCACACACAGTAACAGACACTGACAGATACAGAATTAATCCCACACTCACACACAGTAACAGACACTGACAGATACAGAATTAATCCCACACTCTCACACCGTAACAGACACTGGCAGATACAGAATTAATCCCACACTCACACACAGTAACTGAAACTGACAGATACAGAACTGATCCCACACTCACACACCGTAACAGATACTGCCAGATACTGAATGAATCCCACAATCACACACGGTAACAGACACTGACAGTTAGAGAATTAATCGCACACTCAAATAGAGTCACAGACACTGACTGATGCAGAATTAATCCCACTCTCACACACAGTAACAGACACTGACAGACACAGAATTAATCCCACAATCACACACAGTAACAGATGCTGACTGATACAGAATTAATCCCACACTCACACAAAGTAACAGACACGGATAGAGCCAGACTTAATCCCACATTCACATACAGCAACAGACATTGACAGATACAGAATTAATCCCACACTCACACACAGTAACAGACACTGACAGATACAGAATTAATCCCACACTCACGAAAAGTAACAGACACTGACAGATACAGAATTAATCCCACACTCAAATACAGTAACAGACACTGACAGATACAGAATTAATCCCACACTCACACACAGTACCAGAAACTGACAGATAGAGAACTAATCCCACATTCAAATACCGTACCAGACACTAACAGATAGAGAATTAATCGGGCACTAAAGCAGATTAACGACAATGACAGATACAGAATTAATCCCACAATCACACACAGTAACAGACACGTGACAGATACAGACTTAATCTAACACTCACACACTTGCAGACACTGACAGATACAGAATTAATCCCTGACTCACAGTAGCAGGCAATGACAGATACAAAATTGATCCCACACTCACACACAGTAACAGACACTGACAGATACAGAATTAATCCCATACTCACAGACAGTAACAGATACTGACAGATAGAGAACTAATCCTACACTCTCACACCGGAACAGACACTGGCAGATATAGAATTAAAACCACGCTCACACACAATAACTGACACTGACAGATACAGAACTGATCCCACACTCACACACCGTAACAGATACAGCCAGATACTGAATTAATCCCACAATCACACATGGTAACAGACACTGACAGTTAGAGAATTAATCGCACACTCAAATAGAGTAACAGACACTGATGATACAGAATTATTCCCACACTCACACACAGTAACAGACACTGACCGACACAGAATTAATCCCACAATCACACACAGTAACAGATACTGACTGATACAGAATTAATCCCACACTCACACACAGTAACAGACATTGACAGATGCAGAATAAATCCCACACTCACACACAGTAACAGACACTGACAGATACAGAATTAATCCCACACTCACACACAGTAACAGACACTGACATATACAGAATTAATCCCACACTCACGAAAAGTAACAGACACTGACAGATACAGAATTAATCCCACACTCAAATACAGTAACAGACACTGACAGATACAGAATTAATCCCACACTCACACACAGTAACAGACACTGACAGATACAGAATTGATCCCACACTCTCACACCGTAACAGACACTGACAGATACAGAATTAATCCCACACTCACGAAAAGTAACAGACACTGACAGATACAGAATTAATCCCACACTCAAATACAGTAACAGACATTGACAGAGACAGAATTAATCCCACACTCACACACAGTAACAGACACTGACAGATACAGAATTAATCCCACACTCACGAAAAGTAACAGACACTGACAGATACAGAATTAATCCCACACTCAAATACAGTAACAGACACTGACAGATACAGAATTAATCCCACACTCACACACAGTAACAGACACTGACAGATACAGAATTGATCCCACACTCTCACACCGTAACAGACACTGACAGATACAGAATTAATCCCACAATCACACACGGTAACAGACACTGACAGTTAGAGAATTAATCGCACACTCAAATAGAGTAACAGACACTGACTGATACAGAATTGATCCCTCACTCACACACTGTAACAGTCACTGACAGATACAGAATTAATCCCACAATCACACACAGCAACAGATACTGACTGATACAGAATTAATCCCACACTCACACACAGTGACAGACACGGATAGAGCCAGACATAATCCCACATTCACATACAGTAACAGACATTGACAGATACAGAATTAATCCCACACTCACACACAGTAACAGACACTGACAGATACAGAATTAATCCCACACTCACGAAAGGTAACAGACACTGAAAGATACAGAATTAATCCCACACTCAAATGCAGTAACAGACACTGACAGATACAGAATTAATCCCACACTCACACACAGTACCAGAAACTCACAGATAGAGAACTAATCCCACACTCAAATACCGTACCAGACACGAACAGATAGAGAATTAATCGGGCACTAAAACAGATTAACGACACTGACAGTTAGAGAATTAATCGCACACTCAAATAGACTAACAGACACTGACTGATACAGAATTAATCCCACACTCACACACAGTAACAAACACTGACAGATACAGAATTAATCCCTCACTCACAGTTGCAGACAATGACTGATACAAATTTGATCCCACACTCACACACAGTAACAGACACTGACAGATACAGAATTAATCCCACACTCACACACAGTAACCGACACTGACAGATAGAGAACTAACCTCAAACTCACACACAGTAACAAACACTGTCGAATCAGAATTAATCCCACACTCACACACAGTACCAGAAATTGACAGATAGAGAACTGATCCCACACTCACATACAGTAACAGACACTGACAGATAGAGAATTAATCCCACACTCACACAGTTTAACAGACACTGACAGATACAGAATTAATCCAACACTCACACACAGTAACACGCACTGACAGATAGAGAAGTAATCCCACACTCACACGCAATAACAGACACTGACATATATAGAATTACTCCCAAACACACACACAGTAACAGACACTGACATATATAGAATTACACCCACACACACACACAGTAACAGACACTGACAGATACAGAATTAATCCCACACTCACACACAGTAACAGACTCTGACAGATAGAGAATTACTCCCACACTCACACGCAAGAACAGACACTGACAGGTATAGAATTAATCCCACACACACACACAGTAACAGGCACGGATAGAGACAGAATTATTCCCACACTCGCACACAGTAACAGACACTGACAGATACAGAATTAATCCCACACTCACACACAGTAACAGACACTGACAGATAGAGAACTAACCTCACACTCACACACAGTAACAAACACTGTCGAATCAGCATTAATCCCACACTCACGGTAACAGACAGTGACAGATGCAGAGTTCATCCCACACTCACACACAGTACCAGAAACTGACAGATAGAGAACTGATCCCACACTCACATACAGTACCAGACACTGACAGATAGAGAATTAATCCGGCACTCACACGGATTAACAGACACTGACAGATACAGAATTAATCCCACAGTCACACACAGTAACAGTCACTGACAGATACAGAATTTATCCCACAATCAAATACAGTAACAGACAATGACAGATACAGAATTAATCCCGCACTCACACACAGTAACAGACACTGACAGATAGAGAATTAATCCCACACTCACACAGATTAACAGATACTGACAGATACAGAATTAATCCCACACTCACAGACAGTAACACGCACTGACAGATAGAGAATTAATCCCACACTCACACGCAATAACAGACACTGACATATATAGAATTACTCCCACACACACACTCAGTAACAGACACTGACATTTTTAGAATTACTCCCACACACACACACAGTAACAGACACTGACAGATACAGAATTAATCCCACACTCACACACAGTAACAGACACTGACAGATACAGAATTAATCCCTCACTCTCACACCGTAACAGACACTGACAGATACGGAATTAATCCCACAATCACACACGGTAACAGACACTGACAGTTAGAGAATTAATCGCACACGCAAATCGAGTAACAGACACTGACTGATACAGAATTAATCCCACACTCACACACAGTAACAGACACTGACAGATACAGAATTAATCCCACAATCACACACAGTAACAGATACTGACTGATACAGAATTAATCCCACACTCACACATAGTAACAGACAGGGATAGAGCCAGAATTAATCCCACACTCACATACAGTAACAGACATTGACAGATACAGAATTAATCCCACACTCACACACAGTAACAGACACTGACAGATACAGAATTAATCCCACACTCACGAAAAGTAACAGACACTGACAGATACAGAATTAATCCCACACTCAAATACAGTAACAGACACTGACAGACACATAATTAATCCGACACTCACACACAGTACCAGAAACTCACAGATAGAGAACTAATCCCACACTCAAATACCGTACCAGACAAGAACAGATAGAGAATTAATCGGGCACTAAAACAGATTAACGACACTGACAGATAGAGAATTAATCCCACAATCACACACAGTAACAGACACGTGACAGATACAGACTTAATCCCACACTCACACACAATAACAGACACTGACAGATACAGAATTAATCTAACACTCACACACTTGCAGACACTGACAGATACAGAATTAATCCCTCACTCACAGTAGCAGACAATGACAGATACAAAATTGATCCCACACTCACACACAGTAACAGACACTGACAGATACAGAATTAATCCCACACTCACACACAGTAACAGACACTGACAGATACAGAATTAATCCCACACTCTCACAACGTAACAGACACTGGCAGATACAGAATTAATCCCACACTCACACACAGTAACTGACACTGACAGATACAGAACTGATCCCACACTCACACACCGTAACAGATACTGCCAGATACTGAATTAATCCCACAATCACACACGGTAACAGACACTGACAGTTAGAGAATTAATCGCACACTCAAATAGAGTAACAGACACTGACTGATGCAGAATTAATCCCACACTCACACACAGTAACAGACACTGACAGATACAGAATTAATCCCGCAATCACACAGAGTAACTGATACTGACTGATACAAAATTAATCCCACACTCACACACAGTAACAGACATTGACAGATACAGAATTAATCCCACACTCACACACAGTAACAGAAACTGACAGATACAGAATTAATCCCACACTCACGAAAAGTAACAGACACTGACAGATACAGAATTAATCCCACACTCAAATACAGTGCCAGAAACTGACAGAGACAGTATTAATCCCACACTCACACACAGTAACAGACACTGACAGATAGAGAATTACTCCCACACTAACACGCAAGAACAGACACTGACAGATATAGAATTAATTCCACACACACACACAGTAACAGACACGGATAGAGACAGAATTATTCCCACACTCACACACAGTAACAGACACTGACAGACACAGAATTAATCCCACACTCACACACAGTAACAGACACTGACAGATAGAGAACTAACCTCACACTCACACACAGTAACAAACACTGTCGAATCAGAATTAATCCCACACTCACTCACGGTAACAGACAGTGACAGATGCAGAGTTCATCCCACACTCACACACAGTACCAGCAACTGACAGATAGAGAACTGATCCCACACTCACATGCAGTACCAGACACTGACAGATAGAGAATTAATCCGGCACTCACACAGATTAACAGACACTGACAGATACAGAATTAATCCCACACTCACACATAGTAACACGCACTGACAGATAGAGAATTAATCCCACACTCACACGCAATAACAGACACTGACATATATAGAATTACGCCCACACACACACACAGTAACAGACACTGACAACTACAGAATTAATCCCACACTCACACACAGTAACAGACACTGACAGATACAGAATTAATCCCACACTCTCACACCGTAACAGACACTGACAGATACAGAATTAATCCCACAATCACACACGGTAACAGACACTGACAGTTAGAGAATTAATCGCACACTCAAATAGAGTAACAGACACTGACTGATACAGAATTAATCCCACACTCACACACAGTAACAGACACTGACAGATACAGAATTAATCCCACAATCACACACAGTAACAGATACAGACTGATACAGAATTAATCCCACACTCGCACACAGTAACAGACACGGGTGGAGCCAGACTTAATCCCACACTCACATACAGTAACAGACATTGACAGATACAGAATTAATCCCACACTCACACACAGTAACAGACACTGGCATATATAGAATTACTCCCACACACACAAACAGTAACAGACTCTGACAGATACAGAATTAATCCCACACTCTCACATCGTAACAGACACTGACAGATACAGAATTAATCCCACAATCACACACGGTAACAGACACTGACTGTTGGAGAATTAATCCCACACTCAAATAGAGTAACAGACACTGACTGATACAGTATTAATCCCACACTCACACACAGTAACAGACACGGATAGAGACAGACTTAATCCCACACTCACATACAGTAACAGACACTGACAGATACAGAATTAATCCCACACTCACACACAGTAACTGACACTGACAGATACAGAACTGATCCCACACCCACACTCCGTAACAGATACCGCCAAATACTGAATTAATCCCACAATCACACACAGTAACAAACACTGACAGATACAGAATTAATCGCACACTCAAATAGAGTAACAGACACTGACTGATACAGAATTAATCCTACACTCACACACAGTAACAAACACTGACAGATACAGAATTAATCCCTCACTCACAGTTGCAGACAATGACTGATACAAATTTGATCCCACACTCACACACAGTAACAGACACTGACAGATACAGAATTAATCCCACACTCAAACACAGTAACAGACACTGACAGATACAGAATTAATCCCACACTCTCACACCGTAACAGACACTGGCAGATACAGAATTAATCCCACACTCACACACAGTAACTGACACTGACAGATACAGAACTGATCCCACACTCACACACCGTAACAGATACTGCCAGATACTGAATTAATCCCACAATCACACACGGTAACAGACATTGACAGTTAGAGAATTAATCGCACACTCAAATAGAGTAACAGACACTGACTGATACAGAATTAATCCCACACTCACACACAGTAACAGACACTGACAGATACAGAATTAATCCCACAATCACACACAGTAACAGATACTGACTGATACAGAATTAATCCCACACTCACACAGAGTAACAGACACGGATAGAGCCAGACTTAATCCCACACTCACATACAGTAACAGACATTGACAGATACAGAATTAATCCCACACTCACACACAGTAACAGACACTGACAGATACAGAATTAATCCCACACTCACGAAAAGTAACAGACACTGACAGATACAGAATTAATCCCACACTCAAATACAGTAACAGACACTGACAGATGCAGAATTAATCCCACACACACACACAGTACCAGAAACTGACAGAGACAGAATTAATCCCACACTCACACACAGTAACAGACACTGACAGATAGAGAATTACTCCCACACTCACACGCAAGAACAGACACTGACAGATATAGAATTAATCCCACACACACACACAGTAACAGACACGGATAGAGACAGAATTATTCCCACACTCTCACACAGTAACAGACACTGACAGATACAGAATTAATCCCACACTCACACACAGTAGCAGACACTGACAGATAGAGAACTAACCTCACACTCACACACAGTAACAAACACTGTCGAATCAGAATTAATCCCACACTCACTCACGGTAACAGACAGTGACAGATGCAGAGTTCATCCCACACTCACACACAGTACCAGAAACTAACAGATAGAGAACTGATCCCACACTCACATACAGTACCAGACACTGACATATATAGAATTACTCCCACACACACAGTAACAGACACTGACAGATACAGAATTAATCCCACACTCACACACAGTAACAGACACTGACAGATACAGAATTAATCCCACACTCTCACACCGTAACAGACACTGACAGATACAGAATTAATCCCACAATCACACAAGGTAACAGGCACTGACAGTTAGAGAATTAATCGCACACTCAAATAGAGTAACAGACACTGACTGAAACAGAATTAATCCCACACTCACACACATTAACAGACACTGACAGATACAGAATTAATCCCACAATCACACACAGTAACAGATGCAGACTGATACAGAAATAATCCCAAACTCACACACAGTACCAGAAACTCACAGATAGAGAACTAATCCCACACTCAAATACCGTACCAGACAAGAACAGATAGAGAATTAATCGGGCACTAAAACAGATTAACGACACTGACAGATAGAGAATTAATCCCACAATCACACACAGTAACAGACACGTGACAGATACAGACTTAATCCCACACTCACACACAATAACAGACACTGACAGATACAGAATTAATCTAACACTCACACACTTGCAGACACTGACAGATACAGAATTAATCCCTCACTCACAGTAGCAGACAATGACAGATACAAAATTGATCCCACACTCACATACAGTAACAGACACTGACAGATACAGAATTAATCCCACACTCACACACAGTAACAGACACTGACAGATACAGAATTAATCCCACACTCTCACAACGTAACAGACACTGGCAGATACAGAATTAATCCCACACTCACACACAGTAACTGACACTGACAGATACAGAACTGATCCCACACTCACACACCGTAACAGATACTGCCAGATACTGAATTAATCCCACAATCACACACGGTAACAGACACTGACAGTTAGAGAATTAATCGCACACTCAAATAGAGTAACAGACACTGACTGATGCAGAATTAATCCCACACTCACACACAGTAACAGACACTGACAGATACAGAATTAATCCCGCAATCACACAGAGTAACTGATACTGACTGATACAAAATTAATCCCACACTCACACACAGTAACAGACATTGACAGATACAGAATTAATCCCACACTCACACACAGTAACAGAAACTGACAGATACAGAATTAATCCCACACTCACGAAAAGTAACAGACACTGACAGATACAGAATTAATCCCACACTCAAATACAGTGCCAGAAACTGACAGAGACAGTATTAATCCCACACTCACACACAGTAACAGACACTGACAGATAGAGAATTACTCCCACACTAACACGCAAGAACAGACACTGACAGATATAGAATTAATTCCACACACACACACAGTAACAGACACGGATAGAGACAGAATTATTCCCACACTCACACACAGTAACAGACACTGACAGACACAGAATTAATCCCACACTCACACACAGTAACAGACACTGACAGATAGAGAACTAACCTCACACTCACACACAGTAACAAACACTGTCGAATCAGAATTAATCCCACACTCACTCACGGTAACAGACAGTGACAGATGCAGAGTTCATCCCACACTCACACACAGTACCAGCAACTGACAGATAGAGAACTGATCCCACACTCACATACAGTACCAGACACTGACAGATAGAGAATTAATCCGGCACTCACACAGATTAACAGACACTGACAGATACAGAATTAATCCCAGACTCACACACAGTAACACGCACTGACAGATAGAGAATTAATCCCACACTCACACGCAATAACAGACACTGACATATATAGAATTACGCCCACACACACACACAGTAACAGACACTGACAACTACAGAATTAATCCCACACTCACACACAGTAACAGACACTGACAGATACAGAATTAATCCCACACTCTCACACCGTAACAGACACTGACAGATACAGAATTAATCCCACAATCACACACGGTAACAGACACTGACAGTTAGAGAATTAATCGCACACTCAAATAGAGTAACAGACACTGACTGATACAGAATTAATCCCACACTCACACACAGTAACAGACACTGACAGATACAGAATTAATCCCACAATCACACACAGTAACAGATACAGACTGATACAGAAATAATCCCACACTCGCACACAGTAACAGACACGGGTGGAGCCAGACTTAATCCCACACTCACATACAGTAACAGACATTGACAGATACAGAATTAATCCCACACTCACACACAGTAACAGACACTGGCATATATAGAATTACTCCCACACACACAAACAGTAACAGACTCTGACAGATACAGAATTAATCCCACACTCTCACATCGTAACAGACACTGACAGATACAGAATTAATCCCACAATCACACACGGTAACAGACACTGACTGTTGGAGAATTAATCCCACACTCAAATAGAGTAACAGACACTGACTGATACAGTATTAATCCCACACTCACACACAGTAACAGACACGGATAGAGACAGACTTAATCCCACACTCACATACAGTAACAGACACTGACAGATACAGAATTAATCCCACACTCACACACAGTAACTGACACTGACAGATACAGAACTGATCCCACACCCACACTCCGTAACAGATACCGCCAGATACTGAATTAATCCCACAATCACACACAGTAACAACCACTGACAGATACAGAATTAATCGCACACTCAAATAGAGTAACAGACACTGACTGATACAGAATTAATCCCACACTCACACACAGTAACAAACACTGACAGATACAGAATTAATCCCTCACTCACAGTTGCAGACAATGACTGATACAAATTTGATCCCACACTCACACACAGTAACAGACACTGACAGATACAGAATTAATCCCACACTCAAACACAGTAACAGACACTGACAGATACAGAATTAATCCCACACTCTCACACCGTAACAGACACTGGCAGATACAAAATTAATCCCACACTCACACACAGTAACTGACACTGACAGATACAGAACTGATCCCACACTCACACACCGTAACAGATACTGCCAGATACTGAATTAATCCCACAATCACACACGGTAACAGACATTGACAGTTAGAGAATTAATCGCACACTCAAATAGAGTAACAGACACTGACTGATACAGAATTAATCCCACACTCACACACAGTAACAGACACTGACAGATACAGAATTAATCCCACAATCACACACAGTAACAGATACTGACTGATACAGAATTAATCCCACACTCACACAGAGTAACAGACACGGATAGAGCCAGACTTAATCCCACACTCACATACAGTAACAGACATTGACAGATACAGAATTAATCCCACACTCACACACAGTAACAGACACTGACAGATACAGAATTAATCCCACACTCACGAAAAGTAACAGACACTGACAGATACAGAATTAATCCCACACTCAAATACAGTAACAGACACTGACAGATGCAGAATTAATCCCACACTCACATACAGTACCAGAAACTGACAGAGACAGAATTAATCCCACACTCACACACAGTAACAGACACTGACAGATAGAGAATTACTCCCACACTCACACGCAAGAACAGACACTGACAGATATAGAATTAATCCCACACACACACACAGTAACAGACACGGATAGAGACAGAATTATTCCCACACTCTCACACAGTAACAGACACTGACAGATACAGAATTAATCCCACACTCACACACAGTAGCAGACACTGACAGATAGAGAACTAACCTCACACTCACACACAGTAACAAACACTGTCGAATCAGAATTAATCCCACACTCACTCACGGTAACATACAGTGACAGATGCAGAGTTCATCCCACACTCACACACAGTACCAGAAACTAACAGATAGAGAACTGATCCCACACTCACATACAGTACCAGACACTGACATATATAGAATTACTCCCACACACACAGTAACAGACACTGACAGATACAGAATTAATCCCACACTCACACACAGTAACAGACACTGACAGATACAGAATTAATCCCACACTCTCACACCGTAACAGACACTGACAGATACAGAATTAATCCCACAATCACACACGGTAACAGGCACTGACAGTTAGAGAATTAATCGCACACTCAAATAGAGTAACAGACACTGACTGAAACAGAATTAATCCCACACTCACACACATTAACAGACACTGACAGATACAGAATTAATCCCACAATCACACACAGTAACAGATGCAGACTGATACAGAATTAATCCCACACTCACACATTGTAACAGACACGGATAGAGCCAGACTTAATCCCACACTCACATACAGTAACAGACATTGACAGATACAGAATTAATCCCACACTCACACACAGTAACATACACTGACATATATAGAATTACTCCCACACACACACACAGTAACAGACACTGACAGATACAGAATTAATCCCACACTCACACACAGTAACAGACACTGACAGATACAGAATTAATCCCACACTCACACACCATAACAGACACTGACAGATACAGAATTAATCCCACAATCACACATGGTAACAGACACTGACAGTTAGAGAATTAATCGCACACTCAAATAGAGTAACAGACACTGACTGATACAGAATTAATCCCACACTCACACACAGTAACAGACACGGATAGAGACAGACTTAATCCCACATTCACATACAGTAACAGACACTGACAGATACAGAATTAATCCCACACTCACACTCAGTAACAGACACTGACAGATACAGAATTAATTCCACACTCACACACAGTAACAGACACTGACAGATACAGAATTAATCCCACACTCAAATACAGTAACAGTCACTGACAGATACAGAATTAATCCCACACTCACACACAGTACCAGAAACTGACAGATAGAGAACTAATCCCACACTCAAATACCGTACCAGACACTAACAGATAGAGAATTAATCGGGCACTAAAACAGATTAACGACACTTACAGATACAGAATTAATCCCACAATCACACACAGTAACAGACACGTGACAGATAGACTTAATCCCACACTCACACACAATAACAGACACTGACAGATACAGAATTAATCTAACACTCACACACTTGCAGACACTGACAGATACAGAATTAATCCCTCACTCACAGTAACAGACACTGACAGATACAGAATTAATCCCACACTCTCACACCGTAACAGACACTGGCAGATACAGAATTAATCCCACACTCTCACACCATAACAGACACTGACAGATACAGAATTAATCCCACAATCACACATGGTAACAGACACTGACAGTTAGAGAGTTAATCGCACACTCAAATAGAGTAACAGACACTGACTGATACAGAATTAATCCCACACTCACACACAGTAACAGACACGGATAGAGACAGACTTAATCCCACACTCACATACAATAACAGACACTGACAGATACAGAATTAATCCCACACTCACACTCAGTAACAGACACTGACAGATACAGAATTAATTCCACACTCACACACAGTAACAGACACTGACAGATACAGAATTAATCCCACACTCAAATACAGTAACAGACATTGACAGATACATAATTAATCCCACACTCACACACAGTACCAGAAACTGACAGATAGAGAACTAATCCCACACTCAAATACCGTACCAGACACTAACAGATAGAGAATTAATCGGGCACTAAAACAGATTAACGACACTTACAGATACAGAATTAATCCCACAATCACACACAGTAACAGACACGTGACAGATACAGACTTAATCCCACACTCACACACAATAACACACACTGACAGATACAGAATTAATCTAACACTCACACACTTGCAGACACTGACAGATACAGAATTAATCCCTCACTCACAGTAGCAGACAATGACAGATACAAAATTGATCCCACACTCACACACAGTAACAGACACTGACAGATACAGAATTAATCCCACACTCTCACACCGTAACAGACACTGGCAGATACAGAATTAATCCCACACTCACACACAGTAACTGACATTGACAGATGCAGAGAGAGAGATGGAGAGAGAGAGAGAGAGTGAGAGAGAGAGAAAGAGAGAGAGAGAGAGAGAGAGAGAGAGAGAGAGAGAGAGAGAGAGAGAGAGAGAGAGAGAGAGAGATAAATTCATTCTCTGTCAGAATCTGTTATTGGTACAATTGGGATTAATTCTGTACTTTTCAGTCTCTGGGCCTGTGTGTGAATGTGTTGTTCATTTTGTCTATCTCAGTAGTGTGTGAGAGTGGCATTCACTTGCAGGGCTACGGGGAGTGTTTGTGCATCTGCTGCTCTTTTGTCAGATGTATTTCATCTGCATCTCACTTTGGTCTCTCGAATATATTTAACATTAATACCTCAGTAGGTATTTACTTCACATTTATTTTAAATTATGACTACACAGGGCTTGATGCTGTCGGTTTTAATTTACTAATATGAACGTGTTTTAACTACTATTGACTCAATCTCCTGTAAACACACCAGTGATACATAATTTTAACCCAACCTTTACAGCACTAATGATAGTGCATGAGGTTTTTAGACTGGCTTGTATCCTGGAGCTCAATCTACAGTGATGGAACTGACATTGTATCTTTCATTTTGAAATGGGATGTAATGTGTAGCTCTGGGCCAAAAACAATTGATACTGCATGTTGCAGCTGTATAATGTGGATGATTATTGAACTGTGATCAAAGTTGTCCCTCGGGGTATCACTATTTTACAGCATCACTCAATCTGATACTGCACAGAATTTTGGTCTTGCATCCAAGCTGATTGTGAGGTTGGACGATTGAGATGAATATTGTTTCTACTGATACACAGGTTACGTGTTATTTTTTTATTTGAGTCCAATGGCACCTTCCTGGGATGAATTCTATACCTCTCAAGACATCTATCTAATATTCAATTTGTAGCTCAGCCTGCACACAGTCTATTTCAAAATTTGTTCACAGCACCAAACATGGAGGTGAGGAACACAGAGAGGATGATGTGAACCGCCTGCAACAGGACATAGACAGGCTAGTAGAATGGGCAGAGAGGTGGCAGATGGAATTTAATACTGACAAGTGTGAGGTGATGCATTATGGCAGAAGGAATTGGCAGAGGCAATATATAATTATTGGCACAGTTCTAAAGAGTTTGCAGGAATAGAGGGACCTGAGGGTGCAAGTGCAGAGATCTTTGTAATTGGCAGGAAATATTGAGAGAGTGGATAGCAAAGCGTATGGGATCTTGGGCTTTCTAAACAGTGGCATTGAGTACAAATGCAGGGAAGTTATACTGAACCTTTATAAAGCTCTGGTTAGACCCCAACTGGAGTACTCTGTCCAGTGCTGGGCACCACACCTCAGCATGGATGGGAGGGTCCTTGAGAGGGTGCAGAGGAGATTTACCAGAACGGTTTCAGGAATGGAGGATTTTAGTTTCAAGGTTAGGTTGGAAAAGCTGGGCTTGTTCTCCTCAGAACAAAGGAGATTGAGGGGAGATTTAACTGAAGTGTACAGGATTTTAACAGGGAAGCTAGAAAGGGAAAAACTGTTCCCATTAACAAATAGTACAAGGACTAGGTTACACAGATTGAATGTTTTTGACCAGAGATTCAGGGGGAATATGAGGAAACACTGTTTTACACAAGGGGTGATAATGACCTGGAACTCACTGCCCACAAGGGAGGTGGAAGCGGAGACAATCACTGACTTCAGTAGGATGTTGGATGGTCACCTGAGAGAAATAGACTTGCAGGGCTACGGGGATCGAGCCGGGGAATGGGACTGACTGTATTGCTTTGTGGAGAGTAAACATGCAGTCAATGGGCCGAATAACCTCCTCTGTGCTGAAAATGACTCCATGACTCTGTTTCAATCTGATAGTTGACCTGGGATTCATGTCTCTACCTGTCAGCATTACTGAATTGGATTGAACTGGATACAATGTCTATTTTTCCAGCTCTGTTTACCTTGTTGGGATTGAAAATGTGTGTCTGGCTCATGGAATCAGTGTGTGACTGTTTCCTTCTGGTGTCCCTGACAGTGGAAATGGTGAGCTGTCTGTGTCTTTACACTCTGGGAATGATCACGTACCTACTGCTTGTTAGAAGGAGCTGGGCTGCACGATTCCTTGGTCCTGGGAAACATCACATCTATTCTGGTTCCTGCACAAAGGAGAAGTATTCCTTGTAAGACAAGAACAGGTGAGGGTTAGAACTTTACCGTTTCATCATTGTCATTTTCACAGTGGGAACCCGGTGATACAAAGTGTCAGTGTTGGACAGCACTGCAGTACAGCAGCACAGTTTTGTTCCCCCTTACCCTGACCACAGCACAAGAACATAAGAACTAGGAACAGGAGTAGGCCATTCAGCCCTTTGAGGCCTCTCCACCATTCAATGAGATCATGGTTGATGTACTTCAACACCATTTTCCTGCACTATCCCTGTAACCCTTGATGTTTTAATATGTAAAAATCTATCAATATCCGTCTTGAACATACTCAATGACTGAGTCTTCACAGCCCTCTGGGGTAGAGAATTCCAAAGATTCACCAGCCTCTGAGTGAAGAAATTCCTCCTCATCGCAATCCTAAATAGCATCCTCCTTATTCTGAGACTGTGTCCCCTGGTTCTATATTCCCAATCAGGGGAAACATCCTTCCTGCCTCAACCTGTCGAGCCCTGTAAGAATTGTGTCTGTTTGAATGAGATCACCTCTCATTCTTCTAAACCCAAGTCAATACAGGCCCAGTCTACTTGATCGCTCCTCATAGGGAAATCCCTCCATCCCAGGATTTCGCTTGGGGAACCTTCATTTACACTCCATCTATGGCAAGTATACTTTTTTACATTTAAGGAGACCAAAACTGCACACAATACTGCAGGTGCGCTCTCACCAAGGCTCTATGTAACTGCAGTAAGGTATCTTTACTCCGATACTCAAATCATCTTTCAGTAAACGCCAACATACCATGTACCTTAATTGCTTGTAATACCTGCATGTTAGCTTGCAGTGTCTCATGAAAAAATCCCTTTGGAATTCAACACTTCCGAACGTCTGACCATTTAAAAAATATTCTGTATTTCTCTTTTTCCTCCAAAGTGGATAACCTCACACTTCTCCATATTGTATTCCATCTCAAATTTTATTCCGGCTCGTTTAGCCACACATGCACACAGACACGCTCAGACAGACACAGAAACACACTCACACACACACACACAGCATGAGAATCCCCTTCCCCCAGCCCCGCTCACTCTCTGCTCCGGGCCCATTTCTTGCTCCACTCTGCCTCTTCCAATTCAGCCCCACCTCCCCTCCAGAAATTGCCCCGGACTCGATGCTGACCTGAGCTATTGTGAACACACTCTCCCAGCGCCATGTGCTGCTGGAAGGAGGCTGCTATTTGGTCCATTCCCCCCGGGGAGTGGGATATCTCAAATCGCCACTGTTTCAAACCCTCTGCTGCTGCTGCCTCTGTGGGCAGCACGCATGCACGTTTCCCTTCATTCATCAGCTGAGGCGGGGTGGGGGGCGGTGGAGCTACATCACGCATGCGCACTGAACAGGATTAACAACAACATAAAACTTGCATTTACCTAGAGCCTCCAACATCATAAAATATCCCCAAGCGCTTCAGTGTGGTTACTATAACACTATATATAACATTCAGTAACATAAGGAGATATTAGGGACAGGTGATCAACAGCTTGTCGGTTTAACAGGGACAGGTGAGGATGTGATAGGAATATGGGATTAGTGTCGGATTAGTATAAATGGGTGGTTAATGGTTGGCACAGTCTCGGAGGGCCGAAGGGCCTGTTTCAGTGCTGTATCTCTAAATCTTAAAATCTAACGTAGGATTGAAGGAGTGTGTTAAAGGTGGAGAAATTAAAATTGGGGAATGGTCAAGAGGTCAGAATTAGAGGAACGCAGATCTGTCGAGGGGTCGTGGGGCTGGAGGAGGTTACAGAGATAGGGAGGGGGCGACGTGTCATGGACGGATTTGAACAGGAGTATGAGATTCGTAGATTCTGTAGGTGGTTAAGAGATTGGGAGAGGAGCAAGGGGCCATGGAGAGATTAATTTGAACAGGAGGATGTGGATTGCAAGGGCTGGAGGAGCTTTCAGGAATAGGGAGGGGGGCTAGGGGACATGGAGGGGTTTGATAAGGAGGATGAGAGTTGTCCGGGCTGGATGAGCTAACAGAGATAGGGAGGGTGTGAGGGGACATGGAGGGAGTTGATGAGGCGGATAGGAATTGTCTAGGTTGGAGGAGGTTACAGAGATAGGGAGGGGGCGAGGGGACATGGTGGGATTTGAACAGGTGGATAAGAATTGTCTGGGCTGGAGGAGGTTACAGAGATAGGGAGGGGCCGAGGGGACATGGAGGGGTTTGATAAGGAGGATAAGAATTGTCTGGGTTGGAGGAGGTTACAGAGATAGGGAGGGGGCGAGGGGACATGGAGGGAGTTGATCAGGTGGATATGAATTGTCTGGGTTGGAGGAGGTTACAGAGATAGGGAGGGGGCGAGGGGACATGGAGGGATTTGATCAGGAGGATAAGAATTGTCCGGCTTGGAGGAGGTTACAGAGATAGGGAGGGGGTGAGGGGACATGGAGGGATTTGATCAGGCGGATGAAAATTGCCGAGTTGGAGGACGGTTACAGAGATTGGGAGGGGGCGAGGGGACATGGAGGGAATTGAACAGGAGGATAAGAATTGACCTGGCTGGAGGAGGTTACAGAGATAGGGAGGGGGTGAGGGGATATGGAGGGATTTGATCAGGAGGATAAGAATTGTCTAGCTGGAGGTGGTTAAAGAGATAGGGAGGGGGTGAGGGCACATGGAGGGATTTGAAGAGGAGGATAAGAATTGTCCTGGCTGGAGGAGGTTACGGAGATAGGGAGGGGCGAGGGCACATGGAGGGTTTTGAACAGGAGGATAAGAATTGTCTCGGCTCATGTGGTTAGAGAGATTGGGAGGGGGTGAGGTGACATGGAGAGATTGGAACTGGAGGATAAGAATTGTCCGGGCTGGAGGAGGTGACAGAGATAGGGAGGGGGTGAGGGGACATGGAGGGATTTGAACAGGAGGAAAGGAATTGTCCTGGCTGGAGGAGGTTACAGAGATAGGGAGTGGGCAAGGGGACATGGAGGGATTTGAACAGGAGGATAAGAATTGTGCGGGCTGGAGGAGGTTGAAGAGATAGGGAGGGGGTGAGGGTTCATGGAGGGATTTGAACAGGAGGATAAGAATTCTCCGGGCTGGAGGAGGTTGCAGAGATAGGGAGGGGGCGAAGGGACATGGAGGGATTCGAACAGGAGTAAAAGAATTGTCCTGGCTGGAGGAATTTACAGAGATAGGGAGGGGGCGAGGGGACATGGAGGGATTTGAAGAGGAGGATAAGAATTGTCCGGGCTGGAGGAGGTTACAGACATAGGGAGGGGCGAGGGCACATTGAGGGTTTTGAACAGAAGGTTAAGAATTGCCCTGGCTGGAGGAGGAAACAGAGATAGGGAGGGGGCGAGGGCACATGAAGGGATTGGAAGAGGAGGATAAGAATTGTCCAGCCTGTGGGAGGTTACAGAGATAGGGAGGGGGGCGAGGATCCATGGAGGGATTTGATCAGGAGGATAAGAATTGTCCTGGCTGGAGGAGGTTACAGAGATAGGGAGATGGCGAGGGCACATGGAGGGATTTGAACAGGAGGATAAGAATTGTCCGGGCTGGAGGTGGTTACAGAGATAGGGAGGGTGCGTGGGCACATGGAGGGATTTGAACAGGATAAGAATTGCCCTGGCTGGAGGAGGTTACAGAGATGGGCAGGGGGCGAGGGCACATGGAGGATTTGAATAGGAGGATAAGAATTGTCCGGGATGGAGGAGGTTACAGAGATAGGGAGGGGGCGAGGGGACATGGAGGGTTTTGAACAGGAGGAAAGAATTGTCTGGGCTGGAGGAGGTTACAGAGATAGGGAGGGGGCGAGGGGACATGGAGGGATTTGAAGAGGAGGATAGGAATTGTCCAGGCTGGAGCAGGTTACAGAGATAGGGAGGGGGCGAGCGGACATGGAAGGATTGGAAGAGGAGAATAAGAATTGTCCAGCCTGGAGGAGGTTACAGAGATGGGTAGGGGGCGAGGGCACATGGAGGGATTTGAACAGGCGGATAAGAATTGTCCGGGCTGGAGGAGGTTACAGAGATAGGGAGGGGGTAAGGGGACATGGAGGGATTTGAACAGGCGGATAAGAATTGTCCGGGCTGGAGGAGGTTACAGAGATAGGGAGGGGGCGAGGGCACATGAAGGAATTGGAAGAGGAGGATAAGAATTGTCCAGCCTGTGGGAGGTTACAGAGATAGAGAGGGGGCGAGGATCCATGGAGGGATTTGATCAGGAGGACAAGAATTGTCCAGGCTGGAGGAGGTTACAGAGATAGGGAGGGGGGCGAGGATCCATGGAGGGATTTGATCAGGAGGATAAGAATTGTCCTGGCTGGAGGAGGTTACAGAGATAGGGAGATGGCGAGGGCACATGGAGGGATTTGAACAGGAGGATAAGAATTGTCCGGGCTGGAGGTGGTTACAGAGATAGGGAGGGTGCGTGGGCACATGGAGGGATTTGAACAGGATAAGAATTGCCCTGGCTGGAGGAGGTTACAGAGATGGGCAGGGGGCGAGGGCACATGGAGAGATTTGAATAGGAGGATAAGAATTGTCCGGGATGGAGGATGTTACAGAGATAGGGAGGGGGCTAGGGGACATGGAGGGTTTTGAACTGGAGGAAAGAATTGTCTGGGCTGGAGGAGGTTACAGAGATAGGGAGGGGGCGAGGGGACATGGAGGGATTTGAAGAGGAGGATAAGAATTGTCCAGGCTGGAGCAGGTTACAGTGATAGGGAAGGGGCGAGCGGACATGGAGGGATTGGAAGAGGAGAATAAGAATTTTCCAGCCTGGAGGAGGTTACAGAGATGGGTAGGGGGCGAGGGCACATTGAGGGATTTGAACAGGCGGATAAGAATTGTTTCGGCTGGAGGTGGTTACAGTGACAGGGAGGGGGTGAGTGGACATTGAGGGATTTGAACAGGAGGATAAGAATTGTCCGGGCTGGAGGAGGCGACAGAGATAGGGGGGTGGGGGGGGGGGGTGAGGGGACATGGTGGGATTTGAACAGGAGGATAAGAATTGTCCTGGCTGGAGGAGGTTACAGAGATAGGGAGGGGGCAAGGGGACATGGAGGGATTTGAACAGGCGGATAAGAATTGTCCGGGCTGGAGGAGGTTACAGAGATAGGGAGGGGGCGAGGGCACATTGAGGGATTTGAAGAGGAGGACAAGAATTGTCCGGGCTGGAGGAGGTTACAGAGATAGGGAGGGGGCGAGGGGACATGGAGGGATTTGAAGAGGAGGATAAGAATTGTCTGGCTGGAAGTGGTTTCCGAGATAGGGAGGGGGCGAGGGGACATTTAGGGATTTGAACAGGAGCATAAGAGTTGTCCGGGATGGAGCAGCTTCAGAGATAGGGAGGGGGCGAGGGGACATGGAGGGGTTTGAAGAGGAGGACAAGAATTGTCCGGCTGGAGGTGGTTCCAGAGATAAGGAGGGGGCGAGGTCACATGGAGGAATTTGAAGAGGAGGATAAGAATTGTCCTGGCTGGAGGAAGTTACAGAGATAGGGATGGGGCAAGGGGACATGGAGGGATTTGCACAGGCGGATAAGAATTGTCCGGGCTGGAGGAGGTTACAGAGATAGGGAGGGGGCGAGGGCACATGAAGGGATTGGATGAGGAGGATAAGAATTGTCCAGCCTGTGGGAGGTTACAGAGATAGAGAGGGGGCGAGGCTCCATGGAGGGATTTGATCAGGAGGACAAGAATTGTCCAGGCTGGAGGAGGTTACAGAGATAGGGAGGGGGGCGAGGATCCATGGAGGGATTTGATCAGGAGGATAAGAATTGTCCTGGCTGGAGGAGGTTACAGAGATAGGGAGATGGCGAGGGCACATGGAGGGATTTGAACAGGAGGATAAGAATTGTCCGGGCTGGAGGTGGTTACAGAGATAGGGAGGGTGCGTGGGCACATGGAGGGATTTGAACAGGATAAGAATTGCCCTGGCTGGAGGAGGTTACAGAGATGGGCAGGGGGCGAGGGCACATGGAGAGATTTGAATAGGAGGATAAGAATTGTCCGGGATGGAGGATGTTACAGAGATAGGGAGGGGGCTCGGGGACATGGAGGGTTTTGAACAGGAGGAAAGAATTGTCTGGGCTGGAGGAGGTTACAGAGATAGGGAGGGGGCGAGGGGACATGGAGGGATTTGAAGAGGAGGATAAGAATTGTCCAGGCTGGAGCAGGTTACAGTGATAGGGAAGGGGCGAGCTGAAATGGAGGGATTGGAAGAGGAGAATAAGAATTTTCCAGCCTGGAGGAGGTTACAGAGATGGGTAGGGGGCGAGGGCACATTGAGGGATTTGAACAGGCGGATAAGAATTGTTTCGGCTGGAGATGGTTACAGTGACAGGGAGGGGGTGAGTGGACATGGAGGGATTTGAACAGGAGGATAAGAATTGTCCGGGCTGGAGGAGGCGACAGAGATAGGGGGGTGGGGGGAGGGGGGTGAGGGGACATGGTGGGATTTGAACAGGAGGATAAGAATTGTCCTGGCTGGAGGAGGTTACAGAGATAGGGAGGGGGCAAGGGGACATGGAGGAATTTGAACAGGCGGATAAGAATTGTCCGGGCTGGAGGAGGTTACAGAGATAGGGAGGGGGCGAGGGCACATTGAGGGATTTGAAGTGGAGGACAAGAATTGTCCGGGCTGGAGGAGGTTACAGAGATAGTGAGGGGGCGAGGGGACATGGAGGGATTTGAAGAGGAGGATAGGAATTGTCTGGCTGGAAGTGGTTTCCGAGATAGGGAGGGGGCGAGGGGACATTTAGGGATTTGAACAGGATCATAAGAGTTGTCCGGGATGGAGCAGCTTCAGAGATAGGGAGGGGGCGAGGGGACATGGAGGGGTTTGAAGAGAAGGATAAGAATTGTCCGGCTGGAGGTGGTTCCAGAGATAAGGAGGGGGCGAGGTCACATGGAGGGATTTGAAGAGGATGATAAGAATTGTCCTGGCTGGAGGAGGTTGCAGAGATGCGTAGGGGGCGAGGGTACATGGAGGGATTTGAACAGCAGGATAAGAATTGTCCGGCTGGAGGAGGTTGCAGGGATAGGGAGGGGGAGAAGGGTCATGGAAGGATTTGATTAGGAGGATAAGAATTGTCCGGGCTGGAGGAGGTTGCAGAGATAGGGAGGGGTTGAGGGGTCATGGAGGGATTTGAAGAGGAGGATAAGAATTGTCCAGGCTGGAGGAGGTTACAGAGATAGGGAGGGGGTGAGGGGACATGGAAGGATTTGAAAACAAAGATGAGAATTTAGCAATCGAGGTGTTTCTTGACCGGGTGCCAGGGAAGTTCAGAGAGCACGGGGTGAGGGATAAACTGGACTCGGTGCGAGTTTAGGACATGGTCAACTGAGTTTGGGATGACTTCATGTGTGGGAAGTGCAGAATGTGGGAGAGCAGCCAGGAGTGTGTTGAATTGTCAAGTCTAGAGATAACGAAGGCATGAATGAGGGTTTCAGTAACAGATGAGCTGAGACAGGGACAATGTCAGGTGATGATATGGAGGTGGAAGTGGACAGTCTTAGTGATGTGTGGTCGGAAGCTCATCTCAGGGTCAAATATGACACCAAGGTTGCACACAACAGACATTTGTCAGGGAGAGGAATGGAGTTGGTAGCTGGGGAATGGAGTTTGGAGCGTGCATCAAAAACAATCTTTTCACTCTTCCCAATAAACCTGGGTGCAAGGGGACACATGGATAATCTTTGAAACCAGAGAAACACTGGCATTGATGTAGCGCCAGTCAACACCTTAGAATGTTCCAAAGTGCTTTGCAGCCAATTAAGTCGGTATTGAAGTATTAAAGTATTGCATTTGGACTGATCCGTGGATAGATTGGAGAAGCTGGGTCTGTTCTCCTTCGAGAAGAGAATGCTGGGAGGAGAGTCAATAGAGGTGTTCAAAATCATGAGGGATCTGGACAGAGCAGATAGGGAGAAACTGTTCCCATTGGGAGAAGTGTCAAAAACCAGAGGGCACCGATTTACAGTGATTGGCAAAACTGCCAGAGGCGACATGAGGGAAAAGGGAAACTTTTCCTGTCCAGTGAGTGGTTAGGATCTGGAATACACTGCCTGAGATTGTGGTGGAAGCAGATCCAATTGTGGTTTTTAAAGTGAAATTGGATCATTATCTGAAGACAAAAAATGCAGGGTCACAAGGCAAAGGCAGGGGAGTGGGATTAGCTGACGTGCTCTTGTAGAGAGCGGGCACTGGTTCAACGGGCTGAATGGCCTCCTTCTACACTGTAACCATGTTTTAATACCGTAATTCTATTGTTACCGATCCACCTGCCAGGGTAAACCTTTTATCCTTATAGAATGCATGTAAACCCTTCCTGAATATCAACCTCATCATTGAACCTCCCATCAAAAGTTAGCTGTTTGAGCGGAGCAACCTGAGCTTCAGGGGCGTTGGCCTCAGAGTGTATAACATTTACTGAGCTGAGAAAATACAAATACTCCCGAGAATCCGCAGTATTTATCACCTGCTGTGCTGGGATTTGATCCCATGCCCGCAAACATTAGTCTGGGTCTCTGCATATTACTATGAGTTACCCGTTATGCCAGAGATTGATGCAAACAACACCAGCCAAAAAATATGCTACACTAACATATTGTATCAAGTGCAGAATTAAACACAAACTTACAATATCAGAGGCAAAGAGAGACAGAATAATTCCCATGCACACACAATACCAAAAACGGACAAGGACAGAATTAATCCCACAATCATATTCAGTAACACAGTCAGATCGATGCAGAACGAATCCCAAAACCAGATTGTATCGGGGACTGACAGATACATTATGTCCCCTATAATAACATAGAATACCAGAGACTGACCAAATATAGAATGATTACATCACACACAGCACCAGAGAGGGTCAAATGAATCCCACACTCACAATCTGTAGCAGAGACTTGCAGATGGAGAGTGTCTCCGTCCCTGATACATAGTATCAGGAAGTTTCATACAGACACTGTCCAGAGAGTGACAGATACAGAATTAATCCCTCACACACACACAGGACCAGAGAGTGACAGACACAGAGTGAATCCCACACTCACACTGCACCAGACAGTGATAGAAATACAACTGATCCCACACTCACACACAGTATCTGGAACTGTCAGAAAGAGAGTGAATCCCACACTCAGACAAAGTAACTGAGAATGACAGAGACTGAATTAATCCTGCACACATACACAGAAACAGAATCTGACAGGTACAGAATTAATCCCAAACTCATAGACTGTATCGAAGCGAGGTAGCTGCAGAATTAATCCCCCACTCATATACAGTAAGAGAATCTGACAGATACAGACTTAACTCCACACTCACACACTGTACCAAAGCGAAACAGATGCAGAATTAATCCCACATTCACAAACTGTACAAGGGAGTGACAGACAGAATGAATCCCATATGCACTCACAGTACCAGAGGGTGACAGGGACAGAATGTCCCTCGACAGCCTTCTAGATTCAACATTGAGTTCAAAAACTTCAGTGTATG
Organism: Heterodontus francisci; assembly: GCF_036365525.1. Taxonomy (NCBI): domain Eukaryota; kingdom Metazoa; phylum Chordata; class Chondrichthyes; order Heterodontiformes; family Heterodontidae; genus Heterodontus; species Heterodontus francisci. The sequence continues at coordinate 2,860,074 of NW_027140989.1, read as the reverse complement.
ACTGTCTTTTGTATTTTATTTTAACCATGGGCCTGCATTAAACTTTTTCTTTCAGAGTTCTGCATTTGGACAGATCTGTTCATTGGTCTGTCATTAACACTCTCTCCAGACTAATGATTTGTCTTTTAATGCAACTAATGACACTCCCTTTGTCTTTGTTCCATGACCTGTTTATCATTTACTCTCTCCTGCCCTCAGCCCTCTCACACACCTTCCCTTGTGTTCTTCTTCACCTCCACCCCGCCCACTTTACACTTGTTCACAGCCTGTTACATTTCTAACCTTTAACAGTTCTGATGAAAAGTCGCAAACCTGAAACATTAACTCTGTTGTTCTCTCCACAGATGTTCCCAGACCTGCTGAGTATTTCCAGCATCTTGTGTTTTTATCTGACTCAGAATTAATGCCGCATTCACACATAGTCCCAGATATTGACAGAGAGAAAATTCATAGCACATTCACACACAAAACCAGATACTGACAGATACAGAATTAATATACATTCATACACAGTACAGTTAGTCACAGATACAGAATTATTCATCTATTTGACAATCTGTGTATGGTGTATTCATCTCCTGTTCAAATACTTCAGTCAGCAATTTGGTACTGAACTAAATACCGGCAGAATACTGCCTGTGTGATGTGCTGCAAATGTTAAAGCAAGGAATTCAACATTAAATAAGAGGTGGGGTTGTATTTCAAATTGTGTTTGTGCTGCTTTAACTCAGCTCTTTATAGAGCAGCACCGCTGCTGTCAGAGCCAGGGAGCATTTTGACTGCGGGTGGATATCAGGCGGGAGTGTTGAAAGCTCCTGTCATTGGCAGGAATCACTTTGACTGGCGGCCTGTCTTTGTATGGGATTGGGAAAATGAGCCAGCGTGCGGTGCAGTGACGGACTGCTCGCCCAGCTGGAAGGTTGGGGATTTCCGGCGGCTGGGATTTCCGGCGTGCCCGGAGCTCTTTAAACCTCTCTCTCCTCCTTCACTTCGGCTGCAGTCGCTGCTTCTTCGCTGCCTCCGTCCCTGAAACATGTCGGACTCGAAAGCTCCGAGATTCAGTGATGCAGCAGTGGAGATTCTGGTGGAACAGGTGAGTTCCCGCAAGGAAGTATTCTTCCCGTCGGATGGGAGGAAGATGCCCAGACAGACACGACGCCAGGCCTGGGACGAGGTGGCCCTCAATGTGAATGCCAGGACTGATATCATCCGGACAGGGGGGCAGTGCCGCAAGAGGTTCAACGACATCACCCGCACTGCAAGGGTAAGACTCCTGGTGCACTGCTCAGGGAGTGCGACACTGTCAGAAGTGCATCCTTAACATGATTGTGTTAAACAAGTCACGTGTGACATGGACGATCTCACTGCTGGATTTGAACAGGAGCAGAGAAATAGTTTCTCCTTATTTACTGTATAAAAACCCGTCCAATTTGAACACCTCTATTAAATCTCCCATTATATTTCCCTGCTCTCAGGAGAACAATCCCAGCTTCTCCAGTCTCTCCACTTTAACTTGAAGACCCTCATTCCTGCTATCATTCTGGTACATGGCTCTGTGGCTCTGTTGGTAACACTGTGACCTCTCAGACACAAGTTTGTGAGTTCAGGTTCCACTCCAGGACCTGAGCATAACAAACTAGCTTGACCCACCAATGAGCAAGTGCTGCCTGAGGCCATGAGGAGCAGGGATAGACCATCTGGCCCCTCATGTCTGCTCCAACCTTCAATGTAAACATGGCTGATCTTCTACCTCAGCTCCATTTCCACCTACTCCCCATATTCCTCGATTCTCTGCGAGTTCACAAAAGTATCAATCACAGTCTTGTTCATACTCAAAGATGATGTGTCTGCAACCTTCTGAGATGAAGAATTCCAATGTTTCACACCCTCTGGGTAAATACATTTCTCCTCCTCTCAGTCCTACATGATTGGCCCCTAATGCTGAGGCTGTGTCCCTGTGTCTGGATTCCCCAGCTAGAGGATAACCCCTCTCAGTTTCTACCTTAACAACCCCCTTCAGAGTTATATATGTTTCAATGAGATCATAGAGTTATGCAGCACAGGAACAGGCTGTTCGACCCATCAAGTCTGTGACGGCCATCAAGCACTTATCTATTTTAATCCCATTTTCCAGCACTTGGCCCGTCGCCTTGATGCTATGGCATTTTAATGCTCATCTAAATACTTCTTAAATGTTGTGAGGTTTCCTGCCTCTACCACCCCTTCAGTCAGTGTTTTCCAGATTTCTCTACCCTCTCGGTGAATTTTCCTTCCCTCAAATCCCGTCTAAACCTCCTGCCCCTTACCTTAAATCTATGCCCACTGGTTATTGACCCGTATGCTTTTGAGGAACCTTCTAAGATACCATCCCTCTTTACTGCAGTAATTGACTCCTTGATCAACAATGCAATGCCACCTCCTCTTTCACAACCTCCCCTGTCACGCCTGAAGATTCTCTACCCTGGAATATTGAGATGCTTGTCCTGCCCTTCCCTCAACTATGTCACTGTGATAGCAATAATATCATACTCCCATGTGTTAATCAACGCACCCTATTCATCAGCCTTACTAGTAAGACTCCTTGCTTTAAAACAGATGCAATCCAGCCTTGCATTATTTGCTTGTGCCATACCCGGTCGATATTTGCTCTCCTTTCATTCTGACTCAATTGCTCTTCGAAATCTGACTTGTATCACCACGAATAGGACACGAGTTCAAAGTGAAAGGGGAAAAGTTTAGGGGGGATATGCGTGGAAAGTACTTTACGCAGAGGGTGGTGGGCACCTGGAACGCATTGCCAGCGGAGGTGGTAGATGCGGGCACGATGGAGTCTTTTAAGATGTATCTAGACAGATACATGAATGGGCAGGAAGAAAAGAGATACAGAACCTTAGAAAATAGGCGACATGTTTAGAGAGAGGATCTGGATCGGCGCAGGCTTGGAGGGCCGAAGGGCCTGTTCCTGTGCTGTAATTATCTTTGTTCTTTGTTCTTTGAATGTACCTCCACTCTGTATCACATCCCCTGCCAAATTAATGTAGCCTCCCACCCCACCCCCCACCAGAAAAAAACAGCAATAACAAATCTCCCAGCAAGGATGTTGGCCCCATTCCGGTTCAGGTGCAACCCATCCAACTTGTACAGGTCCCACCTTCGCCAGAAACAGACCCGGAGATCCAGCCAACGAAAGCCCTCCCTCCTGCATCATCTCTTCAGCCACGCATGCATCTGCTCTCTCCTTCTATTCCTATACTCAGTAGCACATGGCACCAGGGGTAATCCAGAGATTGCAACCTATGAGGTCCTGCTTTTTAATCTGCTACCGAGCTCCCTAAATTCTTGTTACAGGACCTCATCCCTCTTTCTACCTATGTCGCTGGTACGAATGTGAACCACCACCTCTTATTCTTCTAAACTGTCTAGAGTATGAGCACTACTTGCTCAGCATCTTACCGTCGGACAACCCTCTCATGCGAGGTACCAACCCAGAACTACCTCCAGGGAAGTATATCATTCCTTAGGTGCGGAGACCAAACTGCACACAGTACTGCAGCTGCGGTCTCACCAGGTCCCCATACAATTGTAAGACAGTCAGAGGTGCCACGTTTCCAATGCAATGACAAACAGAGATCCCGTCAGGCCTCTCAGGTGGATGTAAATGATCCCATGGCCACTATGTGGAGGAAGAGCAGAAGGACAATTCTCCCCAATATTAATCCCTCAATCAGCAACACAAAAGCAGATGATCAGGTCAGAGTCACATTGCTGTAATTGGGATCTTGCTGTGCACAAATTGACTGCTGCTTTTCTTCTATTCCAACAGCGAATACACTTCAAAGCACTTAATTAGCGATAAAGCATTTTACAACGTCATTTGGTCTTCAAAGTTGCTATATAAATGCAGGCCCTTATCTTTGCTAGTATCGGCCATAGTACAGTAGGTCACCTTATGGTCAGAGATGGTGGATTACAGTCCTATTCCACAGACTTGAGAGCACAATCTAGGTTAACACTGGTGTTTCCTTTTAGGTAAGATGTCAGACCATGGTCCTGTCCTCTCAGTTGGTGTAAACAATCCCATTGCACTATTGTGAAGAAGAACAAGAGAGTTCACCTGGGTTCCCTTGGCCAACATATATCGCTCAACAAACTGCACTGAAACACAATATCTGTACATTGATCTCAAAGTGGGACCACGCTGTTGGCAAATTGGCTGCCGCATTTCCTGCATTACAGCAGTGACGATATTTCCAAAGTCTTCCATTGGCTCCAGACTGTTCGGGACATCTTGAGTCCTGAATGGTGCTATAAAAATGCATGTTTTCTTCCTTTATCTGCAGTTGCCCCAACACCTTTTCAGATTACAGCCTCAGACAGCAGAGACTAACACCCTTCCACTCTCTCCACAGGACAAACTGGCACACAAGCCCAGGAAGAGGACCTGTATTGAGGAACTCACCCAGATGGAGCAAGAAGCTCTGGACATCATATGGCTTGGCAGCTGGAGAAGAATACAGAATGACAGTGTTGGAGGCTGATTGACACAGGGTGAAGACCTAATTCTCTTATCCTCTCTCTTCCATTAACCAATCACAGTGGGCGTTGTGGCGCCCCTGCACACACATTGTGCTGTCCCCTCATCTTGCTGCTGTCTAACCTTCTCATCACATCCTGACACTTGCCCCTCTCCCCTCTGTTCCAGGTCTGAGCCATTACTTGGGTCCTGCAGAACACGCTTTGTCACCAGCTCCAAGATTCCAGTACATCAACACGGGATTGGCTGGTGGAAGAGATGTCCAGTTGTCAGGATGCTTGGAGAGTAAATCATGCAGGAATGGTAAGCAGAAACTGGCCACAGTGGAAAGGAGAGTGCAGGAGATGGATGGCCGAAGGGCAAGCTCAGCTTCCAGCTCTGCCGAAGAGGACAAGGATGGAGAGTTCACCAGCCCGGCCTATAAAATGAGTATCTTCCATGTGCATCATCAACTGTTGGAGGCCTGGACACCCTGTCCAGGAACTGCCTCACCCTGTCTGAGAGGATGGAGGTGTCTGTGTCCATACTGGGTGATGCTCTGTCACAAGACGTCACCGCCTTGCAGTCCAACAAGGAGACTGTGGTCAGCTCCACGGATGCCGCAGTGATGCCGGTGGCCCCCGCCCAGGCATCGTTGATCGAGGCTCAAACTGGCGCCATCCAGGCTCTGACCTGCACCATCTCCTCCGGTTTGGAAAGGCTGCTGGGATATATTGACCGTGGCTTCGGTCGTGTCACAGCTCTGCTGCATTCAGCTCTCCTACCGGTCAGTGCTGAGTCCTGGCCACATGGGACTGGCAACATGCACGTGGTGCAGTCTGCCCTCTCTCGGGGCGTCATTGCATCCGTGCCCGCGTCCATTCCTCAACCCACTGCGGCCACACGGCTCGGATGCGGGCTGGACCAGACTGCACTGGGACTGCAGTGATACTGCAGACTGTGCGTAAGACCCCTCAGGCTCGGGTTCTGAGAGACCACAGATTATGATCATCTATTAAAACCTGACTGATGACAGTACACTGCACAATCCTCATACTGAAACCATGGGAGCTCCTTTGGGAAACAGGAGAGTAGCAAAGAGTGTTGATATATTGTTAATAATGTTGGCACACAGTTTTTGTATCCGTGATTTGAATATTAAATGTTTGAAATTCAGACTTTGCATTCCCAGAAGGATGTATTGTCAGCAGTGAAGAAAGACTTGCATTTCTATAGCGCCCTTCACGACATCAGTGCGTCACCTAACGCTCAACAGCCAATTAAGTAATATTGGAAGTGTAGTCGCTGTTGTGATGTCGGAAAATCGGAAGCCAGTTTCTGCACAGCAAGATCCCACACTAACCAATATTCCAAAACCCAGATAATTTGTTGTAATGTTGGTTTAATGATAAATATTAGGCCTCAGGATACCGGGGAGACCCCACCCCCCCACCACCACTACTGCTCTTCTTCAGACTAATGCCATCGGATCTGCTACATCGACCTGAGAGGACAGGCGGCGTCTTATTTTACTGTCTGTTCTGGCACTTCTGACAGAGCAGCACTCCCTCGGTACTGGCACTGGAGTGTGTGCCAAATTTTCTACTGAAATTGAATTCACCGCCGTCCACCTGAGTGTTTGTAATTGAAACTGACTTTACAATCTAGAACTATTCAACTAGATAGAACCCTTCTCTCAGTTTCTCACAGCTTTTTCTGATGTAAAGAACCTTTTACTGACTGTGACCCTGAAGGGAAATGTCTCAAACCAATCCTGGTGAGAGGTGGGAAGGAACAGGGTCTCAGTGTGTTTGCTGGGATCATGTCGGAATTAATCTCTGACGGCAACATTCACAGATAAAATTGGTCGTTTGGTTGTTCAGAGCTTGTGTATTGCTGAAAGTAGAGACATTTTGTCGAAGCTTTTCGTCTTGCACTCATCAGGACAAGTCGCAAGAATACCAATGTAAGACGAAGTAACAAATTATACTGTAGGAGAAGAGAGCGATGGTTGCTTGGCAGGTGGACTCTGATTGGTTGAGGCGTTGTCATGGAGAATGCACCAGTTTATGGTGACTGACAGTTAACTACAAAGCTTTGTTTGAAATTTTCATCATGACTCAAGTATCAGATTAATTTAATCAGAATGATACACATGGTCACTGAGAGTATTAAACAACTGCCCTCAGCTGCCAGACTGCAGACAGCTCAACAGGCAAGTGAGGGTTAATCTGGAACAATGTTATTTCTCAGTCTCTGACACTTTTCCTAAGTGTGGGATTAATAATATCCCTGTACCTGATACAATATCTGTGAGGGACAAGACTATATCTCTTGTCTCTTCAAAGTGCAGTACCAATTGGAAGGGGATTCTGCTCAATCTGGGACTGCTCTTGTCCTCACTCTTGCCTTTCTCTCAGCTGATGGAAAGCTGATGGGAGATTGGAGGGAAAGTGTCTCACCTGGACTGTGTCCCTGGACTGTATAGACAGGTGGGCAGTTACCGTGTTCGAGAGCACACCTTCAGTGCTGTGTGTGAGACAGATATTGTTCCCTCCTATATATGTCCTGGTGAGTTTATCCATCCCAGTTTTGCCTGGACATCAGGAGAGAACCTAACTGTTAGAGCCTGACTGAGCACTGATTATTTAGTACCTAACCCATCCCTGAAACTTGTGAGTGTTGCTGTTCAAACAATCTTGGGTGTGCTCGTACAGGAATACAGAAATTTAGCTTGCAGGCATATCAACCAATTAGGAAGGCAAAATGGCATGTCAGCCTTTCTTGCAAGAGGGTTGGAGTAAAGGAATCAAGAAGTCTTGCGACAAAGAGCTGAACTCAAGAGGTGAGGTGAGAGTGACTGCCCTTGACATCAAGGCAGCATTTGACCGAGTTTGGCATCAAGGAGCCCGAGCAAAACTGAGGTCATGGGAATCAGGGGGAAAACCCTCCACTGGCGGCAGTCATACCTCGCCGAAAAGAAGATGGTTGTGGTTGTTGGAGGTCAATCATCTGAGCTCCAGGCCATCACTGCAGGAGTTCCTCAGGGTCGTGTCCTAGGCCCAACCATCTTCAGCTGCTTCATCAATGACCTTCCTTCAATCATAAGGTCAGAATTGGGGATGTTCGCTGATGATTGGACAATGTTCAGCACCATTCGTGACTCCTCAGATACTGAAGCAGTCCGTGTAGCAAGACCTGGACAATATCCAGGCTTGGGCTGATAAGTGGCAAGTAACATTCGCACCACACAAGTGCCAGGCAATGACCATCTCCAACAAGAGAGAATCTACCCATCTCCCCTTGACATTCAACTGCATTACCATCGCTGAATCCCCCAATATCAACATCCAAGGGGCTACCATTGACCAGAAGCTGAACTGGAGTAGCCATATAAATACCGTGGCTACAAGAGCAGGTCAGAGGCTAGGAATCCTGAGGCGAGTAACTCACTTCCTGACTCCCCAAAGCCTGTTCACCATCTGCATGTCATATGTCAGGGGTGTGATGGAATACTCTCCACTTGCCTGGATGGGTGTCGCTCCAACAACACTCAAGAAGCTCGACACCATCCAGAACAAAGCAGCCCGCTTGATTGGCACCCCATCTACAAACATTCACTCCCTCCACCACCGAAGCACAGTGGTATCAATGTGTACCATCTACAAGATGCACTGCAGCAATGCATCAAGGCTCCTTCGACAGCACCTTCCAAACCTGCAACCTCTACCAACGAGAAGGACAAGGGCAGCAAATACATGGTAACACCACCAAGTTCACCTCCAAGTCACACACCACCCTGACGTGGAACTGTATGCCGTTGCTTCACTCTTGCTGCTTCAAAATGCTGGAACTCCTTTCCTAACAGCACTGTAGGTGTACCTACCCCACATGGACTGCAGCGGTTCAAGAAGGCAGCTCACCACCAACTTCTCACGGGCAATTAGGGATGGGCAATAAATGCTGGCCTGGCCACCGACATGAATGAATTAAAAAAAATTGTGCAGGACATTGGTGCAGTTTTCATCACAACATTTAAGAAAGGGTACACTTGTATTGGAGGCGATACAACGAAATTTCAAAATTTTGTACATCTCAATCAGATCTCCCCTCTGCCTCCTCTGTTCCAAGGAGAACAACCACCGCCTATCCAATCTTTCATCACAGATACATTGTTCCAGTCCTGACAACATCTTCGTAAATCTCCTCTGCACCCTCTCCAGTGCAATTGCATCCTTTTGGAGATGAGGTGACAGATTTTCCAGTTCCAGTTAGGGTGAAGGGTTTCCCTAATATGGTAGGCTGAGTATATTGAGCCTATATTGTCTGGAGTTTAGAGAATGAGAGGCAATCTCATTGAAACATGCTAGATTCTGAAGGAGCTGGACAGGGCAGACACTAAGAGATTGTTTCCGCTGGTCGAGGAATGTAACACAGGGGGGCACATTCTCAGGATATGGGCGCCATCATTTAGGAGTAGCGTGAGGAGTAATTACTTCACACAAAGGGTTGTGAAACTTTGGAATTCTCTACCCCATAGTATTGTGGATTCTCTATCATTGAATACATTTAAGGCTGGGATGGACAGATTTTTGGTTTCTCATGGAATCAAGGAATATGGCGAGCGGGCGAAAAGTGGAGAAGGAAACAACATTCAAGGCGAAGTGGACAAAGAAAGTGCTGGAAACACTCAGCAGGTCTGGCAGCATCGCTGAAGAGAGAACCCGAGTTAACGTTTCAGGTCAGTGTGTGTGTGTGTGTGTGGGGGGGGCGGGGGGGGGAAGAGAAGAAGGAGCTAAGGTTGGACAGAGAGAGAGTCACTTTGTTTGAGTCAGACTGAAAGCCTGAGGAGGAACTGAGAACTGAGCGTCCATTCCCTCTGCTGAATGGCAGACGTTGGTGTAGTAATGTCACTGAACTGGTAATCCAGAAGTTCGGAATAATGTTTTGGGGACATGATTTCAAATCCCACCACGGCAGCCTGTGGAATTTAAATTCAATAAATTAATAGAAAAAAAAATCTGGAACTGAAATATCTGTCACCTCATTTCAGAAAGGATGTAATTGCACTAGAGAGGGTACAGAGGAGATTTACGAAGATGTTGTCAGGACTGGAACAATGCAGCTCTGATGAAAGATTGGATAGGCGGTGGTTGTCCTCCTTGGAACAGAGGAGGCTGAGGGGAGATCTGATAGAGATGTACAAAATTTTGAGGGGCCTGAACAGTGTGGAAGTGAAGGGCCTATTTATCATACCAGAGAGGTCAATGACTAGAAGGGCATAGATTTAAAGTGATTGGAAGAAAGATTCGAGGGGAGATGAGGAAATGTTTTTCACCCTAAGGGTGGCGGGGCTCTGGAACTCACTTTCTGTCTGGGTTGTAAAGGCAGGAACGCTCAACTCATTCAAAAGGAGTCTAGATTATAAACCTCGAGTGCAGGGCTATGGACCAAATGCTGGAAGTTGGGTTAGTCTGGGTGGCTCGATTCACCATCGGTGCAGACACGATGGGCCAAGTGGCCTCTTTCTGTGCCATAAACTTTCTATGATTCTATTATAAGATTCTATGAAAGCTAGTCTCAGTAATGGTGCCATGAAACTATCATCAATTGTCAGCAAAAAAAAAACAAATCTGGTTCACTAATGCCCTTTACTGATGTACTTCTGCCGTCCTTACCTGGTCTGGCCTACATGTTACTCCAGACCCACTGCAATGTGATTTACTCTTAACTGCCCTCTGAAATTGCCTCACAAGCCACTCAGTTGTTAATTAAGGATGAACAACAAACGCTGGCCTTGCCAGTGACGCCCAGATCCAATAAAAAAGCTGCAGAGAAATTCCCTCTGCTCTGGGGAATTCAGTGTAAGCGGGAACCCTGTTGGAATTCGAGCCAGTGGAGTTAGGAGCACAGTAACTGGAGTAGACTGCAGACTAGAATGGAAGGAGGCAGGCTGACTTGAGATAGAAGATATTTAGACAGGAATATTACTGTCTGTTCATTGTAACACGAGCTAACTGAAAAGCTCCAGGCATCTGGAAATATCTGTCAACAATGAACAAAGAAAGTACAACACAGGAACAGGCCATTCGGCCCTCCAAGCCTGCGCCGACCTTGATACCTGTATAAACTAAAGCCTTCTGCACTTCTGGGGACCGTATCCCTCTCTTCCCATCCTCTTCATGTATTTGTCAAGATGCCTCTTAAACGTCGCTATCACACCTGCTTCCACCACCTCCCCCGGCAGCAAGTTCTAGATACTCACCACCCTCTGTGTAAAGAAATTGCCTCGCACATCCCCTTTAAACTTTGCCCCTCACACCTTGAACCTATGTCCCCTAGTAACTGACTCTTCGACCTTGGGAAAAAGCTTCTGACTATCCACTCAGTCCATGCCACTCATAACTTTGCCAACCTCTATCATGTCGCCCCTCCACCTCCGTCGTTCCAGTGAAAACAATCCGTGTTTATCCAACCTCTCCTCATAGCTAATGCCCTCCAGACCATGCAGCATCGTGGTTGTCGTCGATGGAGTCCCAGTCTGGAAGGGTTTGTACTTCGGTTCCATTATTGAGAAATGGTTTTAAGCTGGAAGTGGAAGGTTAAGAGATCAGAGAGCATTCTCTGCTCTGTCTCTCTCTTCTCTCACTCTCTGTTTAATCCTCATTTGCTCTCCTCCCCTGCCCGCGCTCTACCTTTCCTTATTCGAAGGCATTTCGGGGCGGGCTGTGTCAAAGAAAAGAAGGCTGTAGACGCTCCCTTCTCATTCAGGAGTGATTCGAGTGAAGAGGCGGCGTGTCTGAGAGAGGGGAAGGAGGCAAATGACAGGGAAAAGCGGGAGCCAAGTGGCCACACAAAACTGCCTTGGTGACAAAATCACCAGCGCAGCAATCCGCCGCCTGGCAGGATCTCCAATGTTATATTGCTCAACCAGTCAGACAACCACGTATAAATCAATAAATTAAACCATTGGCTTCGATTTACGAGTCGTAGAAAAATAACCTCCAATTCCAATGTGGGACAGCAGTGAATTAATGGATAATTTTGTTTCAGTTTTGAGACAGTTTGATAAACCTCTCATTTTCTTGAGTATTGCTGAAAACAGAGACATTTTGTCAAAGATTTTCATTTTGCACTCATCAGGACAATTCTCAAGAATACCAATGTAAAGGTAAACAATAAATTTAGACAATGTAAGAGACTGATGATTGGCTGGCAAGTGGACTCTGATTGGTGGAGACGTTGCCATGGAGAATGCACCAGTTTATGGTGACTGATAGTTAACTGCCAATCAGAGTCAATGTGCCTGGTTTTATTTCAAACAAAGCTTGACAGTTAACTTATCTATTCTCACTCCCCTGTATTTTACCCATAGCCTTCGATTTTTCTTCCGTCAGAAAATTATCCAAATCTCTTTTGAATACCTCGATTGAATCTGCCCCCACTACACTCTCAGGCAGTGCGTTCCAGATTGCCATTGCTTCTATGCAATCACCTTAACTCGGTGTCCACTCATTCTCAATCCTTCCACAAAAGTGAACAGTTTCACCCTCTCTACTCTGTCCAGACCCCTCATGAATTTGAATACCTCGATCAAATGTCCTCCCAACCTTCTCTTCTCCATTGAAAAGAGACCCAGCTTCTCCATTCTATCCAGGTAACTGAAATTCCTCAGTCCTGAACCATTCTCACAAATCTTTTCTGCAACCTCTCGAATGGGTTAACATTCTTCCCGAAGTGTGGTGGCTGGAACTGAATTTAATACTCAAATTGAGACCAAATCAATGTTTTATACAAGTGTATCATAACTTCCTTGATTTTGTACTCGATTTATAAAGCCCTGAATGCTGTATATTTCATTAACTACTTTCTCAACCTGCTGCGCCACTTTCAATGATACGTGTCCTTAAAGCCCCAGGTCCTTCTGTTCTTGCACCCTCTTTAAAATTGTATTATTTACTTTATATTGCATCTCCTTATTCTTCTTCCAAAAATGTGTCACTGCTCACTTTTCTGTATTAAACATTGCCTGCTTCTTCTCTGCGCATTCCACCAGCCTGTCTATGTCCCCTTTCAAGTTTACCACTCTCCTCCTCACAGTTCGCAATACTTCATTGTTTTGTGTCACCCGCAAATTTTGAAATTGCGCCCTGTACATTCAGGTATTGGTCTTTAATACATATCAGGAAAAGCAAGGGTCCCAACAGCGACCCATGGCGAACTCCACTGCATAAATTCGTCCAGTCCGAAAAACAACCATCCATCACTACATTCTGTTTCCTGTTACTCAGCCAATTTCATATCCGGGCTGCCATTTCCCTTTTAATCCTTAGGCTCTAACTTTGCTTATATGTGGCACTTTATCAAATGCCTTTGGAAGTTCATGCACACCACATCCATCACATTACCCTCATCAACCCTCCCTGTTACCTCATTGGAGAAACTCAAGCAAGTTAGTTAAATACTATTTGCACTTCACAAATTCCTCCTGGCTTTCCTTAATTACTCCACCTTTGTTTAAATGACGATTAAATATATCACAAATTATGTTCCTAAAAACTTTCCCATCATCGAAGTTAACTTGTCTTCCTGTAGGTGCTGGGCTTAACTCTGCACCTGTTTTAGCAGTAGGGTGTAAGATTTACAATTCTCCAGTCCTCTGGCACCAGCAGTCGAAGGGAGACTGGAAAATTATGATCAGTGACTCAGCAATTTCCACCCTCACTTCCCTCAGTATCCTTCGATGCATCTCGACTAGTCCTGGTGCCTTATCAATTTTACATACAGCTAGCATATCCATTTCCTCCTCTTTATCAATTTTTAGTTTTGTCTTTCTCAAAGTCACAAAGGGAAGTTAAACGAGGATTCCAATCTGAAGTGAGCATCGTCTTGTGAAAAGCGAGAGCTGGGCAGAGCTCTTAAAACTGCCTCTTATTCTGCATTGTAATAATTGCACTCTGAGTTATAACACTGCAATAAGATGTTGTGAGTGAAGGCTGCATTCGCTGACAATGCAACCGTTAGGTGGTGCTGTACCAGCACATGCAGAATTGCAGCCTGTTGCACTGACACCTAAATGTCTGTGACATTGACGCAAACACCAGGATGAAAGATGGTGGTGCTTAACTTATCAGAGGAAATGCTTCCGGCTGGATAGTTCCAGCAAGCTCACCTGACATGAAGTTGGATACAGGTCCAATAATATACCAGTATGTAGTATTGGATGCTAACTGTAATCCTCAGAGCCATTTCATATTACAGTAATAGTATTAAGTACAAAAGGAATGTTATGATTGAATTTCCATGTTCTGATATTTTAGGGAGACAGTGAATTGGCACCCCGATCGATGGAGAAGAAAATCCGGCAGATTATAAAATGTGCTGGCAATTCGTTATCCACTTTTATATGACACCCCAACTAAAGCGCTCGCTCCAGACCTTGCTTCTCTCCTCCACTCCCCTGGTTGATTGTTCCCCGCTCCTCGCCACCCCGCTCTCCGGCAACTCGCTTCCCACTTCCCCTCCACCCCCCGATGCCCCAGCTGTAGCATGCGCCGCTTCCCTCCTCTCGGCCACTCGCTCCCACGTTTAATTGTTCTCTGCATTCCTCCCGAAGAAGAAAGGCATGCCAAGAGGGGTGATGGGGTGATGGAGGAGCGAGTGGCCGAGAGGAGGGACGTGGTGCAGTCAAGAGATGGTGTGGGGAGCCGGAGTTTGTTACTGTGTGTGAGCGTGGGATTAATTCTGTATCTGTCAGTGTCTGCTATTGTGTGTGAGAGTGGGATTAATTCTGTATCTCTCAGTGTCTGTCACTGTGTCTGAGTGTGGGATTAATTCTGTAGCTGTCAGTGTCTCTAACTGTGTGTGAGGGTGTGATTTAATACTGCATCAGTCAGTGCGTGTTACTGTGTTTCAGTGTGGGATTAATTCTGTATCAGTCAGTGTCTGTTACTGTGTGTGAGAGTGGGATTAATTCTGTATCTCTCAGTGTCTGTCACTGTGTGTGAGTGTGGGATTAATTCTGTACCTGTCAGTGTCTCTAACTGTGTGTGAGGGTGTGATTTAATTCTGCATCAGTCAGTGCGTGTTACTGTTTTTCAGTGTGGGATTAATTCTGTATCTGTCAGTGTCTGTTACTGTGTGTGAGTGTGGGATTAATTCTGTATCAATCAGTGTCTGTTACTGTGTGTGATTGTGGGATTAATTCTGTCCCTGTCAGTGTCTGTTACTGTGTGTGAGTGTGGGATTAATTCTATACCTGTCAATGTCTGTTACTGTGTGTGATTGTGGGATTAATTCTGTCTCTGTCAGTATCTGTTACTGTGTGTGAGTATGGGATTAATTCGGTATCTGTTACTTATTGCGTGTGAGTGTGTCATTAATTCTGTATCTCTCAGTATCTGTTACTGTGTGTGAGTGTGGGGTTAATTCTGTATCTGTCAGTGCCTGTTACTGTGTGTGAGTGTGGGATTAATTATGTATCTGTCATTCTCTCGCAAAGTATGTGGCTTGGGTTTAAGTCTCTAGCTGTCATAAGCTGTTACTGCGTGTATGTGCGAAGTTAGTTCTGGAACTTTTTCTAAATCTCTCTCTATCTGTTGTGTGCCTGTGTGTGGAATTCATTCTGTATTCACTCTGCTCTGTTATAGAATGTTTGTGAGTGTTTCAGTCTGTATCTGCCACACGAAACTAAAAGACTTTTAGTTTAGTTTAGAGATACAGCACTGAAACTGGCCCTTCGGCCCACAGAGACTGTCTGCCGACCATCAACCATCCATTTATACTAAACCTACACTAATTCCATATACCTACCACATCCCCACCTGTGACTATATTTCCCTACCACCTACCTATACGAGGGGCAATTGCTCATTGCCAATTTACCTATCAACCTGCAAGTCTTTGGCATGTGGGAGGAAACCGGAGCACCCGGAGGAAATGCACGCAGAGACAGGGAGAACTTGCAAACTCCACACAGGCAGTACCCAGAATTGAGCCCGGGTCGCTGGAGCTGTGAGGCTGCGGTGCTAACCACTGTGCCACCCTGTATCTGACTGTGTCTGCTATTGTATCTTTGTGCGAGAGAAATTGATTCTGGATCTCTCAGTCCTTTGTACAGTTTGTAATTGTGAGATTCATTCTGTCTCTGAGACTCTGATACAACATGAATGAGAGATTAATTCTATGTCACACACTGTCTGCTCATGTGTGTGCACTTGTATTGTACCTGCATCTGTCAGTCTCTGCTATTATATTCATGTGTGGGATTAATTTTGTTACTGTCAGTCTCTGTTACAGTATGTGTGCATGGGATGTATTCTATATATGTCTGTCTCTGCTACTGTGTGTGTCGAATTTAATCTGTATCTGTCTGTCTGTGGCAAAGAGTGTGTGTGTCTGTGTGTGTGTTTTGGATTCATTCTCAGTGTTCATTACTCTATGAGGGTGTGGGATTCTTTCTCCATCTGTGTGTTCTACTGTCTGTGAATGTGGTGTTCATTCTGTATCTCTCAGTCACTGGCACTGTTTATGTGTGTTACATTCATTCTATGACAGTTTGTGCCAAAGTATGAGCGAGTGATTAATGATACGTGTGTCATTCCATCTACAGTGATGGAATCTGTTTACTGCGTATAATTTTGAGTTTAATTCTGTATTTTCAGTGTCTGGTATTGTTTGTGAATGTGGGATTCAATCAGTATTTGTCGGTCTATGTAGTTTGATGTTGCAGGGCGCTATCTTCTTTATCTGTAAGTCTCTGGTACTGAATCTGAATGTGTGTGTGTGTGTGTGTTTGCAGTGAGAGAGAGAAATTCATTCTCTGTCAGAATCTGTCATTGGGTACAATTGGGATTAATTCTGTATTTTTCAGTCTCTGGCACTGTATGTGAATGTGTGGTCCATTTTGTCCATCCCAGTATTGTGTGAGTGTGGCATTCAGTCTGTACCTATCAGTCTGTGGTATTGTTTGAGAGAGGGATCTGTCATTTCCTGCTGCTGTGTGTAAGCATGTGATTCATTCTGTATGTGTCTGTTTGTTGTACTGGATGAGAGAGTGAGATTTTGTCGTATCTGTCAGTCAATTGTCTGTTTGTGCATCATCTGCTGTTCTTTTTTCATATGTATTTAATTTGCATCTCACTTCTGGCCTCTCAACTAATATATTTAACATTAATACCTCAGTAGGTATTTACGTCACATTTAATTTAAATTATGAACACATAGGTTTTGGTGCTGTAGTTTTAATTAACTAATATGAGAGTGTTATAACTACTATTGAATCAATCTTCCTGCAAACACAACAGTGATACATAATTTTAACCCAGCCTTTACAACACTAATGCTAGTGCATGAGGTTTTTGGACTGGCTTGTATCCTGGAGCTCAATCTGCAGTGATGGAATTGACACTGTATCTTTCAGTTTGATATGGGATGTAATGTGACGCTCAGGGGTGAAAACAATTGATACTGTATCGTGCAGCTACATAATGTGGATGAATGCTGAACTGTGATCAAAGTTGTCCCTCGGGTTTTCCTTATATTATAGCATCACTCAATCTGATATTGCATAGAATTTTGGATTTGCATCTAAGCTGGGTGTAAGGTTACACCATTGGGATCAATACTGTTTAATCTGATAGAGCAGGTTAAGTGTTTTTTTTTTGAGTCCTAGGGCCCCTTTTCTGGTATGAATTCGATACCTTTCAATCGGGTACAGTGTGTCAGATCTACCTAATACTTCATTTGTAGCTCAGGTTGCACAGAGGCTTTTTGAAAATTTGCTGACAGAACTAATCTTGGAAGTGAGGCAAACAGTGAGGATGATATGAACTGCCTGCAACAGGACAGAGACAGGCTAGTAGAATGGGCAGAGACGTGGCAGGTGGAATTTAATGCTGACAAGTGTGAGGTGATGTATTTTGGCAGAAGGAATAGGGAGAGGCAATATGTACATAATGGCACAGTTCTAAAGAGTTTGCAGGAATATAGAGTCCTGAGGGTGCAAGTGCAGAGATCTTTGTAGGTGGCCGGAGGTATTGCGAGAGTGGTTCGTAAAGCATATGGTATCTTGGGCTTTCTAAACAGAGGCATTGAGTACAAAGGCAGGGAAGTTATGCTGAACCTTGATAAGGCTGTGGTTAGACCCCAGCTGAAGTACTGTGTCCACTTCTGGTCACCATACCTCAGCATGGATGGGAGAGTTCTTGAGAGGGTGCAGAGGAGATTTACCAGAATGGTTTCAGGGATGGAGGATTTTATTCACAATGTTAGATTGGAAAAGCTGGGCTTCTTCTCTTCAGAACATAGGAGATTGAGGGGATTTTTAACTGACGTGTACAAGATTTTAACAGGCAAGCCATGCAAGGAAAAACTGATCCCATTAACAAATGGTACAACGACTAGGTTTCACAGATTGAATGTTTTTGACCAGAGATTCAGGGGGAATATGAGGAAACACTGTTTTTACACAGTGGGTGTTAATGACCTGGAACTCACTGCCCACAAGGGTGGTGGAAGTGGAGACAATCACTTATATCAGTGGGATGTTGAATTGTCATCTGAGGGAAATAGACTTGCAGGGCTACAGGGATCGAGCCGGGGAGTGAGACTGACTGTATTGCTTTATGGAGAGCAAGCATGGAGTCAATGAACCGTACAGCACAGGAACAGGCCAATATAAAAGCAAAATACTGCGGATGCTGGAAATCTGAAACAAAAACAAGAAATGCTGGATTCACTCAGCAGGTCTGGCAGCATCTGTGGAAAGAGAAGCAGAGTTAACGTTTCGGGTCAGTGACCCTTCTTCGGAACTGACCCGAAACGTTAACTCTGCTTCTCTTTCCACAGGAACAGGCCATTCGGTTTTGAAATTGCCTTGTTGGGATTAGTTAGTTAGTTCGAGATACAGCTCTGAAACAGGCCCTTCGGCCCTACGAGTCTATGCCGACCATCAACCACGCATTTCTACTAATCCTGCACTAATTACATATTCCTACCACACCCCCACCTGTCACTATATTCCCCTACCACCTCCCTGTACTAGGGACAATTTATAATGGCCAATTTACCTATCAACCTGCAAGTCTTTGGCATGTGGGAGGAAACCGGAGCACCCGGAGAAAACTCACTTACAAATAGAAATGCTTATGTAACAATTGAATGACCTCAAGCTTGTCAAGAATGAAAATGTACGTCTGGATCTTGGGTTCAGTGTGAGTCTGATTCCTTCTGGTGTCCCTGACAGTGGAACTGGTAAGCTGTCTGTGCCTTTACACTCTGGGAATGATCACGTACCTACTGCGTGTTAGAATGAGCTGGGCTGCACGGTTCCTTGGTCCTGGGAAACATCACATCTATTCTGGTTCCCGTACAAAGGAGAAGTATTCCTTGTAAGACACGAACAGGTGAGTGGTAGAACTTTACAGTTTCATCATTGTCATTTCCACAGTGTGAACCCGGTGGTACAATGTGTCAGTGTTGGACAGCACTGCAGTACAGCAGCACAGTTTTGTTCCCCCTTACCCTGACCACACCACAAGAAGATAAGAGCTCAGAGCAGGAGTAGGCCATTCAGCCCTTTGAGCCCTCTCCACCATTCACTGAGATCATGGCTGATTTTCCTGCACTATCCCTCTAACCCTTGATGTTTTGATATGTAGAAATGTATTGATCTCCGTCTTGAACATACTCAATGACTGAGTCTCCACAGCCTTCTGGGGCTGAGAATTCCAAAGTCCTAAAAAGCCTGCCCCTTATTCTGAGACTGTATCCCCTGCTAGACCCCCCAGTCGGGGGAAACATCCTTCCTGCATCTACCCTGTCCAGCCCTGTAAGAAATGTGTATGTTTGAATGCGATCACCTCCCGTTCTTTTAAACCTAAGTGAATACGAGCCCAGTCTATTTGATATTTCATCACAGGGCAATCCCTCCATCCCAGGTTTTTAGCTTGGTGAACCTTCACTCCCTTTATTTCAAGTCTATCTTTCTTTACTGCAGGAGACCAAAACTGCACACAATACTGCAGGTGCAGTCTCACCAAGGCTCGATGTAAGTGCAGTAAGATATCTTTACTCCTATAGTCAAATCCTCTTCCAATAAACGTCAACATATCATGTACCTTAATATGCATACGAGATTTCAGTGTCTCATGAACAAGGACACTCAAATTCCTTTGTAATCCAACACTTGCCATTAAGAAATATTCTGCATTTCTGCTTTCCCTCCACACGAGGATAACCTCACATTTCTTCACACTGTATTCCATCTGCCAAGTGTTTTTGCTCACAGACACGCAGACACACTCACGCACATGCAGACACAGAAACACACACTCAGACAAAGCCCAAGAATCTACCTACCCCAGCCCCACTCATTCTCTGCTCCGGGACCATTTCTTACAATTCAGCCCGGCCTCCCCTCCAGAACTTGCCCCGGACTCAATGCTGACCTGATCCACTGTGCACACACTCTCCCAGCGCCATGTGCTGCTGGAAGGAGGCTGCAATGTTTTCCTTTCTCCCCGGTGAGCGGAATCTCTTCATTCGCCACTGTTTCAAACCCTCTGCTGCTGCTGAGTCTGTGAATGGCTGCAGGGGAGTACAGCACGCATGCGCGTTTCCCTTCATTCGTCAGCAGGGAGGGGGCGGAGCTAAATCACGCGTGCGTACCGAACAGGTTGAACAGCAACGCGAATTTGAATTCATCTCGCGCCTCCAAAGTACGAAGACGTCCCCAGGCACTTCAGGGTGGTCACTATAACACAAAATAAAACACTCAGACACAAAAGGAGATCTTTGGGACAGGTGACCAACAGCTTGTAGGTTTAACGTAGATTTGAAGGAATGTGTTAAAGGTAGAGAGATTAAAATTGAGGGATGGTCAGGAGGTCAGAATTACAGGAATGTAGATAAGGTGGAGGGTTATGGGGCTAAATGAGGTTACAGAGATAGGGATGGGGTGAGTGGCCATGGAGGGATTTGAACCGGAGTAGATGAATTGCCCGGGCTGCAGGAGGTTGCAGAGGTCGGAAATGGGTGAGGAGCCACGGAGGGATTTGAAAAGGAGGTAGAGAATTGTCTAGGCTGGAGGAGGTTACAGAGATGGGGATGGGGGCGAGGGGACATGGAGGGATTTGTAGAGGAGGATAAGAATTGTCCGGGCTGGAGGAGGTTACAGAGATACGGAGGGGGTGAGGGGACATGGAGGAATTTGAAGAGGTGGATAGAATTGTCCGGGCTGGAGGAGGTTACAGGGATAGGGAGGAGGTGAGGGGACAGGGAGGGATTTGAAGAGGAGGATAAGAAATGTCCGGGCTGGAGGAGGTTACAGAGATACGGAGGGGGTGAGGGGACATGGAGGAATTTGAAGAGGTGGATAGAATTGTCCGGGCTGCAGGAGGTTACAGGGATAGGGAGGGGGTGAGTGGACAGGGAGGGATTTGAAGAGGAGGATAAGAAATGTCCGGGCTGGTGGAGGTTACAGAGATAGGGAGGGGGCGAGGAGATATGGAGGGATTTGAAAACAAAGATGAAAATTTCACAATCGAGGTGTTGCGTGACCGGGAGTCTGTGTAGGTCAGAGAGCACAGGGGGTGAGAGGTGAACAGAGGGTGAGGGATAAACTGGACTCGGTGTGAGTTAGGACATGGTCGGCAGAGTTTGGGATGACCTCAAATTTACAGACAGTAGAATGTGGGAGAGCAGCCAGGAGTTTGTCGAATTGTCACGTGCAGGGCAGCGAAGGCATGAATGAGGGTTTCAGCAGCAGATGAGCTGATACAGGGACAAAGTCCGGTGATGTTATGGAGGTGGAAGTGGACAGTCTTAGTGATGTGTGGTCGGAAGCTCATATCGGGGTCAAATATTTGCACACATCGGACATTTGTCAGGGAGTGGAATGGAGTTGGTAGCTAGGGAATGGAGTTTAGAGCGTCTATCAAATACAATGGTTTCAGTCTTCCGAATAAACCTCCGTGCAAGGGGACACGTGGATATATTTTGAAACCAAAGAAACACTGGCATTTATGTAGCACCATTCAATACCTTAGGACGTTCCAAAATGCTTTACGGACAATGAATTATAGTTGAAGTGTCACCACTGTTGTAATGTTGGAAACACAGCAGCCAATTAGTGCACAGCAAGATACCAACGACACCAATGTGATAACGACCCAGATCCTCTGTTTTTAATGTTGTTGGTTGTGGGCCAAATATTTGGAGGGCACCAGGGTAACTCCCCCTGCCCTTCATTGAAATATTGCCATGGGATCATTTTACATCCACCAGCGAGGGCATATGGGGCACTTGGTTGGACGTCTCATTGGAAAA
Organism: Heterodontus francisci; assembly: GCF_036365525.1. Taxonomy (NCBI): domain Eukaryota; kingdom Metazoa; phylum Chordata; class Chondrichthyes; order Heterodontiformes; family Heterodontidae; genus Heterodontus; species Heterodontus francisci. The sequence goes on along the minus strand of NW_027140989.1, from coordinate 2,838,233 downwards.
ACAGCACTGCCAACAGTGCAGCACTCCATCTGTACTGCACTGGAGTGTGAACATAGATTATTGTATTCAACTCCTGGTGTGACACTTGAACACATAACCATCTGATTCACAGAGTGTGCTACCCACTGAGCTTTGTTTTTAAAAAAACTGATTAACAATGATGCGCGAGATATATTAATCAGTGTAATACAGATGTTAGCTTTGTTAGCTAACCAGTTGTTGCCATCTGTGCAGCTTGGGCCAGGATGTTTTGATGGTAAAGTGTTTCGAATACATTAATGAACTTCAATATTGGATGGAAAGATGAACAGAAACATCCTATCATTGTCTGGGTCAGTACTGTGTGTGAGTGGGAGAGACAACATAAACCAAAGGGTATAATTTTAAAAGGAGGTGCAGGAACGGAGGGGTATATGTGCACAATTCATTGAAGGTATCAGGACAGATTGAGAAAGAGGTTAATATGGCAGATGGATCCTGGGCTTCATAAATAGAGCAGAGGGTGCAAAAGCAGGGAGGTTATGGTGAACCTTTGAAAAACACTGGTTATTCCTCACTCGGAATTTTGAGTCCAATTCTGGTCAGAACATTTTAAGAATGAAGAGAAAGCTTCAGAGAGAATGCTGAAAGGATTTACAAGAATGGTCCCAGGGATGTGGGACTTCAGTTAATGTGAAGAGACTGGAGAAGCTGGGATTGTTCTCCTTAGAGCAGAGAAGTTTAAGAGGGAGATTGCCCAGAATGGTACCTGGGATGATGGACTTCAGTTAATGTGGATTGATTGGAAAATCTGGGTCTGTTCTCCTTCGTGAAGAGAAGGCTGGGAGGAGAGTCAATAGAGGTGTTCAAAATCATGAGGGATCTGGACAGAGTAGATAGGGAGAAACTGTTCCCATTGGGAGAGGTGTCAAGAACCAGAGGACACCGATTTAAGGTGATTGGCAAAACTGCCAGAGGCAACATAAGGGAAATGGGAAACTTTTCTTGTCCAGTGAGTGGTTTGGATCTGGAATACACTGTCTGAGAGTGTGGTGGAGGCAGATCCAATCGTGGTTTTTAACGTGAAATTGGATCATTATCTGAAGAGTGAAAAAAATGCAGATTTGCAAGGAAAAGGCAAGGGGAGTGGGATTAGCAAACGTGCTCTTGTCGAGAGCGGGCACGGGCTGGACGGGCCGAATGGCCTCCTTCTATACTGTAACCATGTTTTAATACCGTAATTTTGCTGTTACCGGCCCACCTACCAGGGAAAACCTTTTCCTTATAGAATGAATGCAAAACCTTCCCGAAATTCAACCCCTCCATTGAACCTCCCATCAAAACTTCGCTGTTTGAGCGGAGCAATCTGAGCTTCAGGACCGTTGGCCTCACAGTGTATAACATTTACTGAGCTGAGAAAATATATATACACCCTGGAATCCGCAGTATTTACCACCTGCTGTGGTGGGATTTGATCCCATGCCCGCAAACATTAGTCTGGGTCTCTGCCTATTGCTATCAGTTACCCATTATACCAGAGATTGTTACAAACAACAACAGCCAACAGTAACTACACCCACATATTGTATCAAGTGCAGAATTAAACCCCAACTTGCAATATCAGAGGCAAAGAGAGACAGAATAATTACAATGCACACACAATACAAGAAATGGACAAGCACAGAATGCATCCCACAATCATATTGTATCAAGGACTGACAGATACATTATGTACCCTGCAACCACATAAAGTCGCAGAGAGTGACCAAATACAAAATGATTACAGCACACACAAAGTACCAGAGAATGACTGACACAGAGTGAATCCCACACTCACACTGCACCAGACAGTGATAGAAACACAATTGATCCCATACTCACACATCGTATCTGGACCTGCCAGAACGAATGAACCCCACACTCACACAAAGTAACTGAGAATGTCAGAGACTGAATTAATCCCCCACTCACACACAGTAAGAGAATCTGACAAATACGGATTTAACTCCACACTCACACACTGTACCAAAACGAGACAGACAGAATTAATCCCCCATGCACTCACAGTACCAGAGAGTGACTGGGACAGAATGTAGGCACTCTACACCCTTCCAGACTCAACATTGATTTTTTTTTCAGATTTAAGAGATACAGCACTGAAACAGGCCCTTCGGCCCACCGAGTCTGTGCCGACCGTTAACCACCCATTTATACTAATCTTACACTAATCCCATATCCCTAGCACATCCTCACCTGTCCCAATATTCCCCTACCACCTACCTATACTAGGGACAATTTATAATGGCCAATTTACCTATCAACCTGCAAGTTTTTGGTGGTGGGAGGAAACCGGAGCACCCGGAGGAAACCCACGGAGACACAGGGAGAACTTGCAAACTCCACACAGGCAGTACCCAGAATTGAACCCGGGTCGCTGGAACTGTGAGGCTGCGGTGCTAACCACTGCGCCACTGTGCCGCCCTTGAGAGTACGATGTCTTTTGTATTTTATTTCAACCATGGGCCTGCCTTGAACCTTTTCTGTCAGATGTTTGCATTTGGACAGATCTGTTCATTATTCTGTCATTAACACTCTCTCCAGAGTTTTGCTGTGACTTTTAATACAACTCATGACACTCCCTTTACCTTTGTTCCATGACCTCTTTATCATTTACTCTCTCCTGCCATCAGCCCTCTCACACAGCTTCCCTTGTGTTCTTCTTACCCGCCCACTTTTCACTTGTTCATAGCCTGTTACATTTCTCACCTTTAACAGTTCTGATGAAAGGTCACAAACCTGAAACATTAACTCTGTTGCTCTCTGCAGCAATGTTGCCAGAACTGTTGAGTATTTCCAGCACCTTCTGCTTTTCTCTGAGTCGGAATTAATGCCGCATTCACACATAGTCCCAGTTTAGTTTTGTGACACAGCACTGTAACAGGCTCTTCGGCCCCCCGAGTCTGTGCCGACCATCAAACACACATTTATACTAATCCTACACTAATTCCATATTCCTACCACATCCCCACCTGCCCCGAAATTTCCCAACCACCTACCGATACTAAGGGCAATTTATAATGGCCAATTAACCACTAAACCAGCAAGTCTTTGGCATGTGGGAGGAAACCGGAGCACCCAGAGGAAACCCACGCAGACACAGGGAGAACTTGCAAACTCCACACAGGCAGTACCCATAATTGAACCCGGGTTGCTGGAGCTGTGAGGTCACGGTGCTAACCACTACGCTACTGTGCTGCAGCACATTCACACACAAAACCAGATACTGACAGATACAGAATTAATATTACATTCATACACAGTACAGTTAGTCACAGATACAGAATTAATCATCTATTTGACAATCTCTGCATGGTGTATTTATCTCCTGTTCAAATAAATCAGTCAGCAAGTTTGTACTGAACAGAATACCGGCAGAATACTGTCGGTGTGATGTGCTGTAAATGTTAAAGCAAGGTATTCAACATTAAATAAGAGGTGCGGGTTACATTTCAAACTGTATTTGTGCTGCTTTAACACAGCTCTTTATAGAGCAGCAACTCTGCTGTCAGAGCCAGGGAGCATTTTGACAGCGGGTGGATATCGGGCGGGAGTGTTGAAAGCTCCTGTCATTGGCAGGAATCACTTTGACCGGTGGCCTGTCTTTGGATGGGATTGGGACAATGAGCCATCGTGCGGAGCAGTGACGGACTGCTCACCCAGCTGGAAGGTTGGGAATTTCCGACGGCTGGGATTTCCCGCGGGCCCAGCGCTCTTTGAACGTTTCTCTCCTCCTTCACTTTGGCTGCAGTCGCTGCTTCTTCGCTGCCTTCGTCCCTGAAACATGTCGGAAGCCAAACCTCCGAGATTCAGCGATGCAGCAGTGGAGATTCTGGTGGAGCAGGTGAGGTCCCGCAAGGAAGTCCTCTGCCCCTCGGACGGGAGGAAGAGGCCCTGACAGACACGACGCCAGGCCTGGAACGAGGTGGCCCTCAATGTTAATGCCAGGACTGATATCATCCGGACAGGGCGGGGGGGGGGGGGGGGGCAATGCCGCAAGAAGTTCAACGACATCACCCGCACTGTGAGGGTAAGACTCCAGGTGCACTGGTGAGGGAGTGCGACACTGTCAGAAGTGCGTCCTTAACATGATTGGGTTAAACAAGTCACGTGTGACATGTACGATCTCACTGCTGGATTTGAACAGGAGCAGAGAAATAGTTTCTCCTTATTGACTGTATAAAAACCCGTCCAATTTGAACACCTCTATTAAATCTCCCATTATATTCCCCTGCTGTAAGGAGAACAATCCCAGCCTGTCCAGTCTCTCCACATTCCTGCTATCATTCTGGTACATGGCTCTGCGGCTCTGTTGGTAACACTGTGACCTCTCAGTCACAACTTTGTGATTTCAGGTTCCACTCCAGGACCTGACCACAACAAACTAACTTGACACACCAATGAGCAAGTGCTGCCTAAGGCCATGAGGAGCAGGGATAGACCATATGGCCCCTCATGTCTGCTCCAACCTTCAATACAATCATGGCTGATCTTCTACCTCAGCTCCATTTTTCCACCTGCTCCCCATATTCCTCGATTCCTTGAGAGTTTACAAAAGTATCAGTCACAGTCTTGTTAATACTCAAAGATGAAGCGTCTGCAACCTTCTGAGATGAAGAATTCCAATGTTTCACACTCTCTGAGTAAATACATTTCTCCTCCTCTCAGTCCTACATGATTGGCCCCTAATACTGAGGCTGTGTCCCTGTGTCTAGATTCCCCAGCTAGCGGATAACCCCTCTCAGTGTCTACCTTATCATCCCCCTTCAGAGTTATTTATGTTTCAATGCGATCATAGAGTTATACAGCACAGAAACAGCTGATTCGACCCTTCATGTCTTTGCCGGCCATCAAGCACCTATCTATTCTATTCCATTCTCCAGCACTTGGCCCGTAGCCTTAATGCTATGGCATTTCAAGTGCTCATCTAAATACTTCTTAAATGTTGTGAGGTTTCCTGCCTCTACAACCCTTTGAGTCAGTGTGTTCCAGATTCCAACCACACTCTGGGTGAATATTTATTCCCTCAAATCCCGTCTAAACATCCTGCCTCTTACCTTAAATCTATGCCCACTGGTTATTGACCCCTCTGCTTTTGAAGCACCTTCTAAAATATCATCCCTCCTTACTGCAGTAATTGACTCCTTGATCAACAGTGCAATGCCATCTCCTCTTTCACACCCTCCCCTGTCACGCCTGAAGATTCTAGTCCCTGGAATATTGAGCTGCCTTTCCTGCCCTTCCCTCAACCATGTCACTGTGATGGCATTAATGTCATATTCCCATGTATTAATAAAATCATTAATTCATCAACCTTACTAGTAAGACTCCTTGCATTAAAACAGATGCAATCAAGCCTTGCATTATTCGCCAGGTCTATATTTGCTCTACCTTCCAGACTGACACAATTGCTCTTCGATATTTGACTTGTATCACCACGGCTGTAGCTTTACTCTGTATCCCATCCCCAGCCAAATTAATTTAGCCACCGCCCCCCTCCACCCCCCGCCACCCACAAAACAGCACGAACAAACCTCCCACCAAGGATCCGTTCCAGTTCAGGTGCAACCCGTCCAACTTGTACAGGTCCCACCTTCGCCAGAAACAGACCCAGAGATCCAGCCAACTAACGCCCTCCCTCCTGCATCATCTCTTCAGCCACGCATACATCTGCTCTATCCTTCTATTCCTATACTCTGTAGCACATGAAACCAGGGGTAATCCAGAGATTACAACCTATGAGGTCCTGCTGTTTAATCTGCTACCGAGCTCCCTAAATTCTTCTTACAGGACCTCATCCCTCATTCTACCGAAGTCGTTGGTATGAATGTGAACCACCACCTCTCATTCTTCGAAACTGCCTAGAGTATGAGCACAATTTGCTCAGCATCTCACAGTAAGCCAACCCTTTCATCCGAGGTACCAACCCAGAACTAACTCCAGGGACGTGCATCTTTCCATCGGTGCGGAGACCAAACTGCACACAGTGCTCCAGCTGCAGTCTCACCAGGTCCGCATTCAATTGTCAGGCAGTCAGAGGTGCCTCGTTTCCGATGCAATGACAAAGAGAAATCCCGTCAGCCTCTCAGTCATATGTAAATGATCCCATGGCCACTATGTGGAGGAAGAGCAGAGGGACAATTCTCCCCAATATTAATCCCTCAATCAGCAACACAAAAGCAGATGATCAGGTCAGAGTCACATTGCTAGAATTGGGATCTTGCTGTGTACAAATTGACTGCCGCCTTTCCTCCATTCCAACAGCGAATACACTTCAAAGTACCAAGTTCAAATTGGCGATAAAGCATTCGACAAAGTCGAATGGGGCGGCACAGTGGCGCAGTGGTGAGCACCGCAGCCTCACAGCTCCAGCGACCTTGGTTGAATTCTGGGTACAGTCTGTGTGGAGTTTGCAAGTTCTCCCTGTGTCTGCGTGGGTTTCCTCCGGGTGCTCCGGTTTCCTCCCACAAGCCAAAGACTTGCAGGTTGATAGGTAAATTGACCATTAGTAATTGCCCCGAGTATAGGTAGGTGGTAGGGAAATATAGGGACAGGTGGGGATGTGGTAGGAATATGGAATTAGTGTCGGGTTAGTGTGAGTGGTCGGCACAGACTCGGTGGGCCGAGGGGCCTGTTTCAGTGCTGTATCTCTGAAACTAAAAACTTCATCTGGTCTTCAAAGTTGCAATCAAAATGCTGGCCCTTATCTTTGCTGGTATCTGCCATAGTACAGCAGGTCACCTTAGGGTCAGAGATGGTGGATTACAGTCCTATTCCACAGACTTGAGAGCACAATCTAGGTTAACACTGGTTTTGCCTTTTAGGTGAGATGTCAGACCATGGTCTTGTCCTCTCACTTAGTCTAAACAATCCCATTTTGAAGAAGAACAAGAGAGTTCACCTAGATTCCCTTGACCAACATTTATCCCTCAACAAACTGCACTGAAACACATTATCTGGTCATTGATCTCAAAGTGGGACCACACTGTTGGCAAATTGGCTGCTGCATTTCCTAGATTACAGCAGTGACGAGGTTTCCAAAGTCCTCGATTGGCTCCAGACTGTTCGGGACATCTTGAGCCCTGAATGGTGCTATATAAATGCACGTTTTCTTCCTTTATCAGGAGTTGCCCCAACACCTCTTCAGATTACAGCCTCAGACAGCAGACACTAACTCCCTCCCACTCTCTACAGGACAAACTGGCACACAAGCCCAGGAAGAGGACCTGTATTCAGGAACTCACCCAGATGGAGTAAGAAGCTCTGGACATCATATGACTCGACAGCTGGAGAAGAATGCAGACTGACAGTGTTGGAGACCGGTTGACACAGGGTGGAGACCTAATGCTCTTATCCTCTCTCTTCCATAAACCAATTACGTGGGCGTTGTGGAGCCCCTGCACACACATTCTGCTGTCCCCTCATCTTGCTGCTGTCTAACCTTCCCATCACACACTGACACTTGCCCCTCTCCCCTCTGTTCCTGGTCTGAGCCATTACTTGGTTCCTGCAGAAAACGCTTTGTCACCAGCTCCAAGATTTCAGCACACCAACACGGGATTCGCTGGTGGAAGAGATGTCCAGTTGTTAGGATGCACGGAGAGTGAATCATTCAGGAATGGTGAGCAGAAGCTGTCCATGGTGGAAAGGAGAGTGCAGGAGATGGATGGCCGAAGGGCAAGCTCAGCTTCCAGCTCTGCTGAAGAGGACACGGTTGGAGAGTTCACAAGCCCAGCCTTTAAAATGAGGATCTTCCATGTGCATCATCAACTGCTGGAGGCACTGGACAACCGGTCCAGGAACTGCCTCACCCTGTCTGAGAGGATGGAGGAGTCTGTGTCCATACTGGATGATGCTCTGCCAAAAGACCTCACCGCCTTGCAGTCCACCAAGGAGCCTGTGGTTAGCTCTATGGACGCTGCAGTGATGCCCCCTGCCCAGGAGCCGATGGCCCCCGCCCTGGCAGCCCCGAGGCTCAAACTGGCGCCATTCAGGCTCTGACCCGCACCGTTTCCTCCGGTTTGGAAAGGCTGGTGGGATGTATTGACCGTGGCTTCGGTCGTGTCACAACTCTGCTGCATTACGCTCTCCCAGCGGTCAGTCCTGAGTCCCTGCCACATGGGTTTGGCACCGTGCATGTTGTGCAATCTGCCCTCTCTCGGGGCATCATTGCATGCGTGCCCGCAACCTTTCCTCAACCCACTGCTGCCCCACGGCCAGGAAGTGGGCTAGACCAGACTGCACTTGTGTCAGCTGTGATACTGCAGACTGTGAGCAAGACCCCTCAGGCTCGGGCTTTGAGGAACCACAGACGATGAGCAACTATTAAAACCTGACTGATGACAGTACACTACACAATCCTCATGCTGAAACTATGGGAGATCCTTTGGGAAACCAGAGTGGCAAAGAGTGTTGATATATTGTTAATAATGTTGGCATATGGTTTTTGTTCCCGTGATATAAATATTAAAACTTTGAAACTCAGACTTTGTGTTCCTGGAAGGATGTATTGTCAGCAGTGAAGAACGACTTGCATTTCCATAGCGCCCTCACGACCTCAGTCCGTCAACTAACGCTCAACAGCCAATGCTGTAATCAGGGAAATGTAGTCGCTGTTGTGCTGTCGGAAAATTGGATTCCATTTTCTGCACAGCACGATCCCCCACTAAACAATATTCCAAAACCCAGATAATTTGTTGCAGTAATTTTGGTTGAATGATAAATATTAGGCCTCGGGATACCGGGGAGACCCAACCCCCACCTGCTACTACTGCTCTTCTTCAGACTAATGCCATGTTACATCTACCTGAGAGGATAGACGGCGTCTTATTTTAATGTCTTCTCTGGTAGACTGCACTTCTGACAGAGCAGCATTCCCTCAGTACTGGCACTGGAGTGTGCGCAAAAATTTCCGACTGAAATGTAATTCACCGCCGTCCAACTGAGTGTTTGTAATTGAAACTGACTTTACAATCTAGAGCTATACACCTAGATAGAACCCTTCTCTCAGTTTCTCTCAGTATCTTCTGATTTAAATAACTTTTTACCGACTGTGACACTGAAGGGAAATTTCTCAAACGAATCCTGGTGAGACATGGGAGGGAGGTGGCTCTCCGTGTTTTTGCTGGGATTGTGCAGGTGCTAATCTCTGAGGGCAACATTCGCAGATAAAATTATTCGTTTGGTTGTGCAGAGCTTGAGTATTGCTGAAAATAGAGACATTTTGTCGAAGCTTTTCGTCATGCACTCATCAGGACAAGCCGCAAGAAGACCAATGTAAGGAGAAGTAACAAATTATACTGTATGTGAAGAGAGCGATGATTGCTTGGCAGGTGGACTCTGATTGGCAGAGGCGTTGCGATGGAGAATGCCCCGGTTTGTGGTGACTGACAGTTAACGACCGAGCTTCGTTTGAAATTTTCATCATGACTCAAGTATCAGATTAATTTAATCAGAATGATACACACAGTCACTGAGAGTATTAAACAACTGCCCACAGTTGCCAGACTGCAGACAGCTTAACAGGCAAGAGAGGGTTAATCTGGAACGATGTTATTTCTCAGTTTCTGACACTTTTACAAAGTATAGGATTAACAATGTCCATGTATCTGGTACAATATTTGTGAGGGACAAGACTACATCTCTTATCTCTTCAAGGTGCAGGACCAATTGGAAGGGGATTCTGCTGAATATGGGACTGCTCCTGTCCTCACTCTTGCCTTTTTCTCTGCTGATGGAAAGCTGATGGGAGATCTGAGGGGCAGTGTCTCACTTGGAATGTTTCCATGGACTATATGGACATGTGGGCAGTTACTCTGTCTGAGAGCACACCTTCAGTGCTGTGTGTGAGACAGATATTGTTCCCTCATCTGATGTCCTGGTGAGTATATCCCTCCTAGTTTGGCCTGGACATCAGGAGAGAACAGAACTGTTAGTGCCTGACTGTGCACGTTCTGGCAGTCGCGGATTATTCAGTACCTAAACCGTCCCTGAAACTTGTAAGTGTTGCAGTTCAAAGAGCCTTGGGTGAGCTTGTACAGGAATACAGAAATTTTGCTTGCAGGCACAGCAACCAATCAGGAAGGCAAAATGGCATGTCAGCCTTTATTGCAAGGGGATTGGAGTAAAGGAATAAAGAAGTCTTGCTACAATTGTACAGGATATTGGTGCGACCACATCTGGAGTACTGCGTGCAGTTTTCATCTGAACATTTCAGAAAGGGTCTACTTGTATTGGAGGCGATGCAGCGAAGGTTCAAAGTTTTGGACATGTCAATCAGATCTCCCGTCAGCCTCCTCTGTTCCAAGGAGTAAAACCACTGTGCATCCAACCTTTCATCACAGCTGCATATTTCCTGTCCTGGCAACATCCTCGTAAATGTTCTCTGTACCCTCTCATTGGATGTATTTGTGACTTTGATATGAGCCGTTACAGTACTGTGGCAGGGGCTGAATCCTGATTGGAGGGAAGTTAGGCATGTAAGTTACAGACAATAGCAGATTCAAGGACTTTGGAGAGGAAAATGAAGTTGGAGATCCGGCAGCATTTTACAAGGACAGAGACTTCAAGGGCTGTTTTTGTTTCCTTTTGAGAGAGAGATTGACAGATTTCCAGGAGAGAGGGGCAGTTTCTCAGGGCACTGAACTGTTAACAATATCAGCTCATATGGGAGCTCGGAAGAGACTCAGCCAACTCTGACTGAGCAGTTGCTAAGCTGCGTATCCGGCTGTCAGCTCCTGTGCTGAGCCCATCCCTATTTCCTCAACATGTGTACGATTTCCCAGCCCTAAACCCTCACACACATAGATTGAATTGGGGGCGGGTGAGGGGGGAGGAGGGGCGTGGGTGAGTGTGAGAGAAAGGGATGGAAATAACCAGTGGCGGAAATGGAAGGGAGATGGAATCAATTATGTTTCCAGCAGTAAAGCAAACAGTAATATTTAACTAACAAGGGAAGACTTCCAGCCTCTACAGCATTGAGCATTTGTTGGTCCAGGTTTTGCTTTCTGAGCAGACGCTGAGAATCAAACCTCTGGAGAAAATTATTTGGCTGCTGTTCCCTCTGCTGTCCTGCAGTCGATGCTCTGACTCTCCACCTGGTCCCACCACTTCCATCCGGTTCAACAAACTTCACTTCTTGTGGGCCATCTCACTGCTCTTTGGCATGTATGACGACAAACCAAACACCACCGCCCCCACCCCCCCCACCACCCAAACCCCCTCGCTAAACACACCAACTCCTCGTGTCATCCAGCTGTCCATCATCTGTTTCTCTCTCGGGGTAAATATGACATTCATTGATTAAATCACTGGGACCCGCCTCTGGATTCCTGTCAGTTGTGATGTTCTTTCATTGATTGAATAATTAATGTAACCGGATATTTCAGCACACTCTTGACTTCCTCTCTGAACTTGGTCTGAATCGCCCCATAAATAAATGTGTTTGTGCAGCAACTTAAATTCAGCAGCATATATCCAACTTGCAGAACTATATATTCAGAATCGTTGTAAACCCCAGGATCTCTTCCTGTAATGTTATAATTTAAGAAATCTATGAGATATATCAACCACAGTAGTATGAAATTTCCAGATATGGTGAAGAGTAATATCACAGATTTCCTTCTGCTCTCCATTTCTGGGTCACTGCGATTCGCTCCCTTGCTCTGACACCTCAGTCCCTTACGGGCTCGACTGGCCACTAAAATGTGCCTGACCGTCAGAACATTGAGCAACAGAATTAAAGCAAATGGGAGCAATGGGGTTAAAACCTTATCAAACCAGTCAAATCCCAGCCTTCCGGGCTCACTAAAATAGCTTGGCTTTATATAACAGCCCCATTGTACATTGTCTGTTAACTCTCCAGCTTCATATGCAAAATAGAAGGGGATGTTTTTGAGACAGAGTAGAATGCAGGTTGTTGGTAAAACCACAGCCGCAGTTTTCTCAGTGCAATATTTTGCTTTCAGCGTCTGGGAACAGATGAGCACAAATCGATCAAAAGTGAAAGCAACTGTGAACCAGACAGAACAGTCTGTGGCTGCACGACTCAGGAAAGCGATAACACGACACACAGAAGGGATGTTCAGGTAAGGTGGCGGGAAATAATAATAACCGACAGTCCACAGCAACACCTCAGTGATAGTAAACAGAAGATCCGCTGTTGCCATGGCCACCAGGTAGAGCGTGGTGCAGGTGCAGAGGCCGCACTTTCCCCAGGACAGGATTACAATCGCCAATAAATTAGCTGTAAGAGAGAGAAATAAAAATTGTCCCTGAAATTACTGATAAAACTGTCTCTGAGTCAGACCCAGACAGTAAGGGTAGGATTTTCGGACCAAAAACAAGTGTATTGGGTGCGGGTCAGAGGATAAATAATCTCAACCAGGGATCTCACCCCGCCACTAAAAGCCCTACTTCCAGTTTTAACATGGGCAGGACAAGGAGTAATCAACCGAGTGCTTTCAGGAGGCAGGTCAGCATATTAAATGTATAATTGAATCAACCAGCCTTAAATTTAACGTGATTCGCAGGTTATTCTGAATGCCCAGCTTTCCCCATTAGATCCGGACACCAACACAAATTCACCTGGGATGCATTGGTTTCCCTCCAGCCTGTCTGGGATTGGAAATCCCGCACAATCTGAACCACCACAGTGTCTGGGATTGGGCTTCATTCACCCTGTCTTTATTGTATATTCCCCACAATCTAAACAACTAGAGTATCGGGGATTCGTCTCTCTGCAGCATGTCCGCGATTGGATATTTCCCGTAATCTAAAGCACCGCAGTATCGGGGATTGGTCTCCTTCCACCCTGGCTGGGATTGGATATTCCCCGCAATCTAAACCTGCAGACTATCAGGGATTGGTCTCCCTCTAGTCTTCCGGGACTGGATATTCCCCGCAATCTAAATCACCAAAGTATCGGGGATTGGATTCCCTCCACGCTGTACAGGATTGGTCATTCCTTGCAATCTGAACAAGCAGAGTATCGGGGATTTGTCTCCCTACAGTTTATATGGGACTAGACATTCACCCCAGTCTAGACATAAACCACCAGATGATCGGGGATTTGACCCCTCCAGGCTGTCTGGGATTGGACATTCCCTACAATCTAAACCACCAGAGGATCCAGGATTTGGTCTCCCACCAGCCTGTCTGGGATTGGACATTCCCCACAATCTGAACCACCAAAGTATCGGGGATTGGTCTCCATCCAGCCTGTCTGGGATTGGACATCACCCCAAACTGAACAACCATAGTCTCGCGGATTAGTCTCCCTCCAGCCTATCTGGGATTGAACATTCCCCATAATCTAAACCACCAGAGTATCGGGGATTTGTCTCCCTCCAGCCTGTCTGGGAATAGACATTCCTCACAATCTGAACCATCAGAGTATTGGGGATTGGCCGCCCTCCAGCCTGTCTGTGATTGGACATTCCCCCCAATCTAAACCAACACAGTATCAGGGATTGGTCTCCCTCCAGCCTGTCTGGGATTGGACATTCCCCCCAATCTAAACCACCAGAGTATCGGGGATTGGTCTCCCTCCAGCCTGTCCAGAGTTGGGCATTTCCCGCAATCTGATCCACCACAGTATCGGAGATTGGATTCCCTCAACACTGTGTGGAATTGGCCATTCCCTACAAACTGATCCACTGCAGTGTCGGGGTTTGGACTCCTTCCACCCTGCCTTGGATTGGACATTCTCCACTGTCACACCCACTGCAGTGTTTGGGATTGGATACCTCCCCCCTCTCCAGGAGTGGGCACCCCCCACAATCATAACTACTGCAGTGTCATGGATTCGACTCCGTCCACCCTGCCCAGGGTTGATCACAACCCACAATCTGAGCAACCACAGTGCTGAGATTGGACTCCCTACGCCCAGTCTGAGATTGGACCCCTTACCACAATCTGACCCACTGCAGTGTTGGTAATTGACACCTTCTACCCTGTCCAGCATTGCACACTCCTGTGCAATCTGAAGCATAGCAGTGGCGGGGATTGAACTCGCTCCACACTTTCTTGCAACTCCTCAGATGATGAAGAAATCTATATGCAGTAAAACCTGGAAAACCTCGAAGCTTTGACCGATAAATGGCGTATATCATTGATGCCACATAGGTCCCAGGCAATGGCGGACTCCAAGAGAAGGGAATATAACCATCTCCCTTGACCTTCATAGCATTACGTTCGATGAATTACAGAGTAGGCGGTGGCGTAGTGGTATTATCACTGGACTAATAACCCAGAGACCGAGGGTAATCCTCTGGGGACATGGGTTCCAATCCCACCACAGCAGAAGTTGGAATTAAAACTGGTATAATGTTGGCCATGAAACCATTGTCGATTGTTATGAAAAACCCATCTGGTTCACTAATGTCCTTCAGGGAAGGAAATCTGCTGTCCTGAACTGGTCTGGCCGACATGTGACTCCAGACCCACAGCAATGTGCTTAACTCTTACATGTCCTCGGAAATGGCCGAGCAAGCCACTCACTTGTACCTAACCGCTAAAAAGTCTATAAAGAGGAATGAAACTGGACGGACAATCCGGCATCGACCAAGGCACCGGAAACGACTACGGCAAACCCAGCCCTGTCGACCCTGCAAAGTCCTCCTTACTAACATCTGGGGGCTTGTGCCAAATTTGGGAAAGCTGTCCCACAGGCTAGTCAAGCAACAGCCTGACATAGTCATACTCACATAATCATACCTTACAGACAATGTCCGAGCCACTGCCATCACCATCCCCGGGTACATCCTGTACCACCGGCAGGACCCAGCAGAGGTGGTGGCACAGTGGTATACAGTAGGGAAAGAGTTGTCCTGGGAGACCTCAACATCGACTCGGGACCTCAAGAACTCTCATGGCATCAGGTCAAATATCGGCAAGGTAACCTCCTACTGATTACCACCGACTGCCCTCCCTCAGCTGATGACTCAGTACTCCTCCATGTTGAACAGCACTTGGAGGAAGCACTGAGGGTGGCAAGGGCACAAAAAGTACTCTGGGTGGAGGACTTCAACGTCCATCACCATGAGTGGCTCGGTGGCACCACTACTGACCGAACAGGCCGAGTCCTAAAGGACATGGCTGCTAGACTGGGTCTGCGGCAGGTGGTGGGGGAACCAACACGAGGGAACAACAGACTCGACCTCGTCCTTACGAATCTGCCTGCCGCAGATGCATCTGTCCATGACAGTATTGGTAGCAGTGACCACCGCACAGTCCTTGTGGAGACGAAGTCCCGCCTTCACATTGAGGATACCATCCATCGTGTTGTGTGGCACTATCACCGTGCTGAATTGGATAGATTTAGAACGGATCTAGCAATGCAAAACTGGGCTTCCATGAGGTGCTGCGGGCCATCAGCAGCAGCAGAATTGTACTCAGCCACAATCTGTAACCTCATGGCCTGGCATATCGTCCACTCTACCATTACCATCAAGCCAAGAGACCAACCCTGGTTCAATGAAGAGTGCAGGAAGGCATGCCAGGAGCAGCACCAGGCACACCTCAAAATGAGGTGTCAGCCTGGTTAAGCTACAACCCAGGACTACTTTTCAAGAGTGAACTATACAGTAAATGGAAAAGTCCTGGGGAAAATTGATGTCCAGAGAGATTTGGGTGTTCAGGTCCACTGTTACGCAGGTAAATAGAGTGGTCAAGAAGGCATACGGCATGCTTTCCTTCATCGGACGGGGCATTGAGTACAAGAGTTGGCAGGTCATGTTACAGTTGTATAGGACTTTGGTTCGGCCACATTTGGAATACTGCGTACAGTTCTGGTCGCCACATTATCAAGAGGATGTGGATGCTTTGGAGAGGGTGCAGAGGAGGTTCACCAGGATGTTGCCTGGTATGGAGGGCGCTAGCTATGAAGAGAGGTTGAGTAGATTAGGATTATTTTCATTAGAAAGACGGAGGTTGAGGGGGGACCTGATTGAGGTGTACAAAATCATGAGAGGTATAGACAGGGTGGATAGCAAGAAGCTTTTTCCCAGAGTGGGGGTTTCAATTACTAGAGGACACGAGTTCAAAGTGAAAGGGGAAAAGTTTAGGGGGGATATGCGTGGAAAGTTCTTTACGCAGAGGGTGGTGGGCACCTGGAACGCATTGCCAGCGGAGGTGGTAGATGCGGGCACGATGGAGTCTTTTAAGATGTATCTGGACAGATACATGAATGGGCAGGAAGAAAAGAGATACAGAAGCTTAGAAAATAGGCGACATGTTTAGAGAGAGGATCTGGATCGGCGCAGGCTTGGAGGGCCGAAGGGCCTGTTCCTGTGCTGTAATTATCTTTGTTCTTTGTTCTTTGTACTTGCACGCCAAACTGCGTAAGCAGCATGCGACAGACAGAGCTAAGCGATCCCATAACCAATGGATCAGATCTAAGCTCTGCAGTCATGCCACATCCAGCCGTGAATGGTGGTGGACAATAAAAAAGTAACCGGAGGAGGTGGCTCCACAAATTCCCCCATCCTCAATGATGGGGGAGCCCAGCACATCAATGCGAAAGACAAGGCTGAAGCATTTGCAACAATCTTCAGCCAGAAGTGCCGTGTTGAAGATCCATCCCGGACTCCTCCTGAAGTCCCCAGCATTACAGATGCCAAACTTCAGCCAATTTGATTCACTTCACGTGATATCAAGAAACGACTGAAGGCATTGGATACTGCAAAAGTTATGGGGCCTGACAACATTCCGGCAATAGTACTGAAGACCTGTGCTCCAGAACTTGCCGCGCCCCTAGCGAAGCTGTTCCTGTACAGCTACAACACTGGCATCTACCCTGCAATGTGGAAAATTGCCCAGGTATGTCCTGTGCACAAAAGGCAGGACAAATCCAACCCGGCCAACTACCGCCCCATGAGCCTCCTCTCAATCATCAGTAAAGTGATGGAAGGTGTCATCAACAGTGCCATCAAGCAGCACTTGCTTAGCAACAACCTGCTCAGTGATGATCAGTTTGAGTTCCGCCAGGGCCACTCAGCTCCTGACCTCATTACAGCCTTTGTTCAAACATAGACAAAAGAGCTGAACTCAAGAGGTGAGGTGAGAGTGACTGCCCTTGACATCAAGGCAGCATTTGACCGAGTATGGCATCAAGGAGCGCTGGCAAAACTGAGGTCAATGGGAATCAGGGGAAAACCCTCCGATGGCTGGATTCATACCTGGCGCAAAGGAAGATGGTTGTGGTTGTTGGAGGTCAATCATCTGAGCTCCAGGACATCACTGCAGGAGTTCCTTAGGGTAGTGTCCTAGGCCCAAACATCAATCATCTTATTATTGACCTTCCTTCAATCATAAGGTCAGAAGTGGGGATGTTCGCTGATGATTGCACAATGTTCAGCACCATTCGCTACTCCTCAGCTACTGAAGCAGTCTGTGTAGAAATGCAGCAAGACCCGTACAATATCCAGGCTTGGGCTGATAAGTGGCAAGTAACATTCGCGCCACACAAGTGCCAGGCAATGACCATCTCCAACAAGAGAGAATCTAACCATCTCCCCTTGACATTCAACGGCATTACCATCGCTGAATCACCCACTATCAACATCCTAGGGGCTACCATTGACCGGAAAAACTGAACTGGAGTAGCCATATAAATACCATGGCTACAAGAGCAGAGGCTAGGAATCGTGCGGCGAGTAACTCACCTCCTTTCTCCCCAAAGCCTGTCCACCATCTACAAGGCACAAGTCAGGAGTGTGATGGATTACTCTCCACTTGCCTGGATGGGTGCAACTCGAACAACACTCAAGAAGCTCGACGCTATCCAGGACAAAGCAGCCCGCTTGATTGGCACCCCATCTACAAACATTAATTCCCTCCACCACTGACGCACAGTGGCAACAGTGTTCACCATCTACAAGATGCACTGCAGCAATGCACCAAGGCTCCTTAGACAGCATCTTCCAAACCCGCGACCTTTACCAACTAGAAGGACAAGAGCAGCAAATACTTGGGAATACCACCATCTGCAAGTTCTTCTCCAAGTCACACATCATCCTGACTTGGAACTATATCGCCGTTCCTTCACTGTAACTTGGTCAAAATCCTGGAACTTCCATCCTAACAGAACTGTAGGTGTACCTACCCCACATGGACTGCAGCGGTTCAAGAAGGCAGCTCACCACCACCTTCTCAAGGGCAATTAGGGATGGGCAATAAATGCTGGCCTGGCCAGCGACGCCCACATCCCGTGAATGAATAAAAAAAAATTGATAACATGCTGAATGTTACCATTTACCAGAAACTGAACTGAAGCAACCACATAAATGCTGCGGTTTAAAAAGCAGATCAGAGATTGTGAATTACCGGCCGGCTAACCCCCCTTCTGACTCCCAAAATTGTGTCCCACCATCTACAAGGTACAGGTTAGTCGTGTGACGTAAGTATCTCACTTGCCTGGATGGGTGCAGCTCCAAAAACTCCCAGAAAACCCGAAACAATGCAGGACAAACAGCCCTTTTGATCGGCATCCCACCTCCCGCCTTAAACATTTACTCCCTCCACCACTGATTCACAGTGTCAGCAGTGTGTACAATATACACGATGCATTAGAACAACTCACCAACCCTCTATCAATAGCATCTTTCAAACTGGAACCTTTGCCACCTAGAAGGCCAAAGGCAAAAGAAGCATGGGAACACCACAACCTGCAAGTTCCCCTCCAAGTCACAGACCATCCTGACATTGAAATATGTGGTGATTCTTTCACCGTTGAAGGATCAAAATCCTGGAACACCCTTCCTTCCAGCACAGGGAGTGTATTCGGACCTGGTGGCTGCAGCAATTCAAGAAGGCGCAGTGGTTTGCACTGCAGCCCCATAGCTCCAGGGACCCGGATTCAATTCTGGGTACTGCCTGTGCGGAGATTGCAAATTCTCACTGTGACGCGTGGGTTTTCGCCGGGTGCTCCGGTTTCCTCCCACAGCCAAAGAGTTGCCGATGATAGGTAAATTGGCCATTGTAAATTGCCCCTAGTTTAGGTAGGTGGTAGGGTTAGTATAAAAGGGTGGTTGTTGGTCGGCACAGACTCGGTGGGACAAAGGGCCTGTTTCAGTGCTGTATCTCTAAAAAGAAATAAAATATATAAAGGCAACTCCCCACCACCTTCTCAAGTGCAATTCAGGATGGGCAACAAATGCTTTCCAGAGATGCTCACATTCTAACAAAGTTGTAAAGAACCTCATTCCGTTCTCAACTATAAGTCACCCCTGTTAACATCCAGGCCTAAGTACGTGTGCAAAAGCAAAAGACAGAGCCTAAGGAAAGTCTGGGTTATTTAAAGAACAAACAGTATGTTGCAAACACTCAGGATCTGCGTGGAGAGAAACGGAGTTAATGTTTCCGACCAATAGGCTTTCATCAGAAGTGGAAGATGTTCAGCAGTTTTTTTCTTTAAGCCATGATAGAGCCACAGACAAATGGGTTATGGTGTGAGGATAGATAGGGCAAGACTGAGGGGTGACCTAACAAAAGCTTTTAGAACCATTAAGGAGTATAATCTTGGAAACGAGGAAAAGGGTTTCCATTTCTGATGGGGAAACGAATATAGCATATTCACTAATAATTCAAAGAAGGAATTTAGAAGGGACTTCTATGCTCAGGGGATGTTGAAAATCCATGGCTGTTACCACGTGGAGTTGAGGTGAATAACATTTGAGGGAAAGCCGGATAAGTGGTGGAGAGGAATAATAGGGTACATTGATAGCAATTTGAAAGAGATCCTTTTTTTTAAAGGAATTTATGGCTAAGCCGATTAAAAGTTGAACCAATTTTTTTTCGGAAGCAATCAAGAGGGTTGAGGGAGCCGGATTGTCAACAACGTTGCTTGTCATCACATGGCTTGGGTTTGGCTTAGAGCGGAAACCCAGCAAACAGGGGCTGAAAAGTGACAAGCGCTCTTTTGACAGGACAAGGCCAATATCAACAGATAACATCTGGAATGGACAGAAAATTAACAAGCTTCATGGTTTATTGTCTGTGTGTGCCGTTTTACCTTTTGAAGGAGATAGAATCAAGCACTGATTATGTGTCAAAAAAGGACAGATGACCACAACCCAGCTCGCTTGCTGGAAATTCCATTAAAAAAACATGTGAACTCTATTGTGTCGATTCATCTTGTTTGCTGCATTTGAAGAAACCCTTCTGAAAATAATTCTCAATGCTGCTTAAAGAGAGCTGTCCCAGGGGGGATCTCGCTGGTTTGTCTGTGTGTGCTTGAATGTTGGACTGTGTGCCAGTTTTGTGCGGCATGTCTCATCGTCTTGTTTTTCAGGGGCAGGCAAGTGATCGGCCCGGATGTGTTTTGTGTCTGTAATAAAGCTATGATCTAAAGATACTTTTATTTTTTTCAACCAACGGAATGTGCATGTGTGAGTGCGAAGGGAATAACGTAAAATGGGACTTCAACATTTGGGAAAGGTAGAGAGGAGACTTTTTAAAAATTTAATGTGGATTTAAAAAGAAATCTGCATGATATTGCTTTACTTCATTACTTGTTAAAACATGTTTTAAAATAATCTTTTATGTTCAGTAAAGAAACATGTAAGTGCATTCTATTCTGGGGACAAATAGTGCATCTGATTGACTGTTTCAGGAAGTAGGAGAACTTTTAAAATATATTCTGACCTGGAGAGAAGTTCGACTGAATTAACAGTGCACTCCTCCTGCATTGGTCGTGACTAAATCGACGTCAAAAAGGCATTCCACAGTGGAAAAGGAAACCGTCGTCTATTATTCGCTGTTAATAATTTTGAACACTATGTACGCCACATTTACAGAGGGACATTGGTATATGCTGATCATAACCTGACACCCTTTATAGAAAACACTAAACATGAGAATGCCAGACTATTCCAATGGGGTTTACTGCTGCATCCTTATCAATTAAGGATTATCCACATTGTGGACAAAATAATGCAATTGCAGATGCCTTATCGAGAATCTAACTTTGTTTAACTTATTTGAATGAAAGGAATGAATGAGAATAGGTATGAAAATGTTTTTCATTTTTCCCACACTTTGCAATGAAGCACATTTAAAATGATGTTTCCTCCTCCAAGGGTTGAGATGTTATGAAAATGGATTTTGTTTTGTTACAATATTTGCAAAAGAATTGATGGTGAAGCTGAATAAATGTTTGAACACTTTTATTAAAAGGAACCATCAAGGGGACTGAGTGAGTCGGATTGGCAACAATGTTTTCACATGACGCGGATTAAGCATACAGCAGAAACCCTGGTAACAAGGGCAGAAAAATCACAAGCGCTTCCTTTGGTAGGACAAGATTTTAAGTAACAGAGAACACCTGGGATGGGAAAAAAACTGAGAAGCTTTCTGTTTGTGCGTCAGTGAGTGTGTGTTAGCTTCTGAAAGGAGATAATGTCAAGTGCTACTGAAGTGTCAAAAATTGACAGAAGACATCAACCCAGCTCGTTTCCTAAAAATTCGGTAAAGGACCCTGTGAAGTCCACAGTGTCGATTCATCTTATTTCCTGTACTTAAAAAAAGACTGATAAAATTTATATTATCAATGCCCCCTGAAGAGAACTGTCCCAAGGGGATCTCAGTGACCTGTCTGCATGTTCTTGGTGGTTGGACAATGTGACAATTTTGTGCCGTCTGTCTCATCTGTTTTACTTCATGGTTGAGCAAGTGAGCGGCCCGGGTCGGGTGTGCTTTGTTTTGTCTGTAATAGAGCTCTGATCTAACACATGTTTTCTTTTTTTTATCTCGGTTAACCGGTGTATATGTGTGTGTGAGTGTGAAGAGACTGGTAAAAAAAAGGGCATTAAAAAATTGGTTGCGGTAGAAATGGGCTTTGAAAAAAAAATGTTGGATTTAAAAAAAAACGATCTGTATGATATTGTTTTATTTCATTACTATTTAAGCTTTGTTTTATAATGAAGTTTGAACATTGTTGTTCAGTAATCTGGTTAGTGTGCTCTTTTCTGCAGAAACATATTGTATCTCATTGCCTGTTTCAGTAAGTGGGAGACATTTTTAAAAATATGCTGCGACCTGTGGAGAAGTGGGACTGAATTAACAGTGCACTCCTCTGCCTTGGTTGTACTAATTGATCTAGATGGTCAAGCATGCGGAGAGGTTCTTGCCGAGCAGAGAGGCAGATCTAAAAAAGTTGCACTGAATGACCAGTTACTGTCCTGTAACTTCTATAAAATTCTCTGGAAAGTATTATGCATCAGAGTCAGCAGTTATTTCATAACATTGCAGATATTGATGTTTATTAACAACTGAAGAAGTGCACTGTTTATGTTTGTGCTATCTGTGTACTGATATGATTATTTAATGACCTGGACTAATCTCTGCATTATGAAAAGCCGCTATGTTCCTCAGTTGCACACGGCTCTCTTCTCTCAGTGACACACCTCCCTAAGCTAATGACAGAAATCGCTGCAGGTGACATGTTTACATTCTCTGAGGTACAGAAAAGAAATCGATCACCAAACGTTAATCAGTTACAGAAGTGGAATGCTCAATAACTGCAGCCCACCATTCAACCTGAATAATAGCTGCGGAATACTCAGAGCAAGAATAAGTCACTATACATAGGATCTGAATACGGTAACAGTGCTATCCTGCTGCTTACCTGTCAGTAAGCAGTGGATATCCGTTTCAGTTAGTGCAGTTCAATAAGAAACAGAGCAATATCAATGCAGTTCCCTTTATAAACTTATAACCAAACAACTTCAAGCAACAGCAAAAATCTACACCTTTGCAATCGACTGCATTCGTAAATCATGAAGGCAACTCCATGGAGTAGAGACAGCAGTCACCGAAAACAAAGATCTAAAGTAGAACCGGCTTGTTCCACTCAGGTTATTCTCCCATAGACAGTACAGTTCTACAGTGACCAACACTCCTAGTAATACATGGTTACTGGAATTAGGTGTTCCTCTCCGGTTATTAACCCACAGTCAGTACAATTCTACACTGACAGATACTCCAAGTAATACATCACCACTGGGAACAGGTGTTACACTCTGGTTAGTGATCCACGCTCAGTACCATTCCACACTGACAGATACTCCCAGTAAAACAATGCCACTGGGATCAGCTGTTTCTCTCTGGTTATTAACCCACAGTCAGAACTAATCTGCAGTGACAGCTACTCCCAGTAAAATAAGGCTACTGGGGTCAGCTGTTTCTCTCTGGTTAGTAACCCACAGTCAGTACCATTCTGCAGTGACAGATACTCCCAGTCGTACATGATCACTGGGATCAGGTGCTCCACTTCGGTTAGCAAACCATGGTTGTTATGATTTTTCACTGATTGATATTCCTACTAATACTTTCACACAGAGTGTTACCTTCACTGAGATCTCGTTCATGATATTCCACGAAACTCGTTAATTCTGAGAACCTGTGAGTTACAAATAAATGTTTTCATTCTGATTCGGAAATGAAATAAAATCACAGAGATAATTCAGTACGTTTGACTGAACGAAATGATACCATATATCACTTGTCCTTGTAATGTTGACTACTAGGTCAGCATGTGTTATTATCAGTCACAGATTAAAACCAGAAAACAGCTCACCAAATCTTTACATAATTGGCTAAAATAACTTACCAGGAACACCAATGATGGCAAGAATCAGGTAATATATTTTCTCGACACTGTTTAATGTTTCATACATTTTCTTTGTGAAGTGATCAGTTCTTTTGTGCTGCCGGCAGACTCTCTGCATTCAACCCGAAGGTGATAAATTCTCAGAGCCTGTAATTTATACCCTGCGGGATCTCCACTGGGATATTGAGGTTGTCACATCATTCAAACTGTTTGTTAATGGCTCAAATTATGACATCGAGTTCAGTTCGTGTTTTGCTACAGTATATTTGGTTCTAAGACTTAATTGAAAACCTGCAGACATTGGACAACGCATTTCACATGAATTAACAATATAACATAGAATCTGTATTCTTCCAGCAATGAGCTTGTTAGTTAAAATACCATCAGTCCTATCATTAGATTTCATGTAGTTTCAGTGGTGTCCTTCACTCGGTTGTGAGCATTCAGGAAGGAAATGCCAAATGTTGAGCGCCTTGCTCAGGGCTGCTCCACTGCACTATGGGATGTGGCTGTCCACTTTAACTTTGAACATTCAGTTAAGATATTAAAATGCTTTTGTGACTATGCATTGGTAAATTCAACTAATACAGAATCTGCGACCAAATCAACACTACCAGGGATACAACATCTCAATCGAATAAAACACATCAAACTAATAAAATCCTTTAAACAAATTGTGCACCTCAAGTGATGCATCGCTCCCAACTCATGTCTGCCCTCTATGCAAAACAACCCTCCAATCGATACAGATATTCAAATTGATGCAGAATTTGTTAATTATACAATAACTGAAATAATCAGTCACCTGGAACAAAAGCAGTCCTAAAACTAATAATTCACGTTGAATTAGTCAGCATCTCACATAATAAGGCAATTCAAACTTATATAGCACGTGGGACTAATTCATTACTTTCAATTAGCAATGTATCTCAAAGATATTGCTCAAACTAGCACAATAGCTCAAAGTTCCGAAGAAGGGTCACTGACCCGAAACGTTAACTCTGCTTCTCTTTCCACAGATGATGCCAGACCTGCTGAGTGAATCCAGCATTTCTTGTTTTTGTTTCAGATTTCCAGCATCCGCAGTATTTTGCTTTTATTTAACTCAAAGTAATACATCTCCTCAAACTAATACAGTACACAAAATATTAAATAGGACAGAATTACAGAATCACTGAAATGTATGGTGCCAAAAGAAGCTATTCGGCTCACCGTGCATGTGCCAACCAAATAAAGGAACTATTTAACCTCATACATTTTTCCAGCGCTTGGATTGCAGACCTAAAGGCTACAGCCCTTCAAATGCATCACCTCTTTATTTTCAAATGCAATGAAGGTGCCTACAGCTACTCACATCACAGCCAATGATTTCTATAACACCTCCACCGTCATCTTCCCTCTATTCCTACTGCCAATTACTTGAAAGCAATCCACAATATTACTGAAATAAAAACAAGAAATGCTGGAATAGCTCAGCAGGTCTGGCAGCATCTGTGGAAAGAGAAGCAGAGTTAACGTTTCGGGTGAGTGACCCTTCTTCGGAACTGACAAATATTAAGTCAAACAATATGTTCATGGTGTGTTGTAAGACAAAGCATTATTACAGAATAGGTGTGAACGGACTGAATATTGAACAGCAGCAAGTGCAAACATGAAAAAAACAGGGGGTAAGCAAACTGAATAAACGAAGATGAAATGAAATAAATGCAAAACAAAGGTTGTAAAAATGTATAAAAGAAAAAAGAACAAAAAAGAAAAAACAACTAAAAATGAAAGTAAAATGGGGGGCTGTCGTGCTCTGAAATTATTGAACACAATGTTCAGCCCGGTAGGCTGTAGTGTGCCTAATCGATAGATGAGATGCAGTTCCCCGAGCTTGCGTTGATGTTCACTGGAACACTGCAGCAATCCCAGGACAGAGATGTGAGCATGAGAGCTGGGGGGAGTGTTGAAATGGCAGGCAACCGGGAGCTCAGGGTCCTGCTTGGGGACTGAGTGGAGGTGTTCTGCAAAGTGGTCACTCAGTCTGCGCTTGGTCTCCCCAATGTAGAGGAGTCCACAGTGTGAGCAGCGAATACAGTATACTACATTGAAAGAAGTACAAGTAAATCGCTGCTTCACCTGAAAGGAGTGTTTGGGGCCTGGGATAGTGAGGAGAGAGGAGGTAAATGGGCAGGTATTACACCTCCTTCGATTGCAGGGGAAGGTGTCATGGGATGAGGTCGAGGTGGTGGGTGTAATGGAGGATTGGACCAGGGTGTCGCGGAGGGAATGATCCCTTCGGAATGCTAACAGGGAGGGAGGGGAAGATGCGTTTGGTAGTGGCATCACGCTGGAGGTGGCGGAAATGGCGGAGGATGACCCTTTGGATATGGAGTCTGATGGGGTGGAAAGTGAGGACAAGGGGAACCCTGTCACGTTTCTGGGAGTGAGGGGAAGGGTTGAGGGCAAAGGTATGGGAAATGGGCCGGATACAGTTGAGGGTCCTGTCAACAACAGTGGCGGGGGGGAATCCTCGGTTGAGGAAAAGGCAGGTCATACCAGAAGCACCATCATGGAAGGTAGCATCATCCGAGCAGATGCGTCTAACACGGAGAAACTGGGAGAATGGAATGGAGTCCTTACAGGAGGTAGGGTGTGAAGAAGTATAGTCGAGGTAGCTGTGGGAGTCGGTGGGCTTTTTATGGATATTAGTAAACAACCTATCCCCAGAGATGGAGGCAGAGAATTCGAGGAAGGGAAAGGAAATGTCAGAATTGGACCTTGTAAAGGTGAGAGAAGGGTGGAAATTGGAAGCAAAGTTGATAAAGTTTTCCAGTTCGGGGCGGGAGAAGGAAACGGCACTAATACAGTCATCAATGTACCGGAAAAAGAGTTGGGCGAGGGGGCCTGAGTAGGACTTGAACAAAGAATGCTCGACATATCCCACAAAAAGACAGGCATAACTGGAACCCATGCAGGTACTCATAGCAACACCTTTTACTTGAAGGAAGTGAGTGGAGCTGAAGGAGAAGTTGTTCAATGTGAGAACAAGTCCAACCAAACGGAGGAGGGTGGTGGTGGATGGGGACTGGCTGGGCCTCTGTTCCAGGAAGAAGCGGAGAGCCCTCAAACCATCCTGGTGGGGGATGGAGGTGTAGAGCGATTGGACGTCCATAGTGAAGAGGAGGCGGTTGGTACCAGGAAACTGGTTAATGTCAAAATGACTTAGGGCGTCAGAAGAGTCACGGATGTAGGTGGGAAGAGACTGCACCAGCGGAGAAAAGATAGAGTCAAGATAGGAAGAAATAAGTTCAGTGGGGCAGGAGCAGGCTGACACAATGGGTCTGCCGGGACAGTCCCGTTTGTGGATTTTGGGAAGGAGGTAGAAGCGGGCAGTCTGGGGTTGCGGGACTATGAGGTTGGAAGATGTACGGCAAAGATCTCCAGAGGAGATGAGGTCAGTGACAGTCCTTTGGACGGTGGCTTGATTTTGGGTGGTGGGGTCATGGCCCAGAGGGAGGTAGGAAGAAGTGTCTGTGAGTTGGCGTTGAGCTTCTGCAAGGTAGAGGTCGGTGCACCATACAACAACAGCAACACCCTTGTCTGCAGGTTTGATGACCATGTCGGGGTTAGACCTGAGAGAACGGAGTGCCTGAAGTTCAGAGGAGGACAGGTTCGAGACAGTGAGGGTGGCAGAGAAATTGAGATGACCAATGTCTCGCCGACAGTTTTCAATGAAGAGATCAAGAGCAGGTAAGTGGCCAGGGGGAGGGGTCCAGGTAGAGGGAGAATGCTGGAGGCGGGTGAATGGATCTGCTGGTTGGGAGGAGGACTCCTGGTCCAAGAAGTGAGCCCGGAGGCAGAGGCGACGGTAGAAGAGCTCAAAGTCATGCCGAGCGCGAAATTCATTGAGGTGGGGGCGAAAGTGAATAAAACTGAATCCTTTGCTGAGGACAGAACGTTCAGCATCAGAGAGGGGGAGGTCAGAGGGTACAGTGAATACACGACAAGGCGTCAGATCAGAAGGGGTGGGGTCAGAGGGAAGTGAAGCGGAAGGAGGGTTTGAAGGAGCATTCCTCCTCATCAGCTGCTGGAGCTTGCGTTCCTTGACACCTGAAAGGAAGAAAAATGTTTTTTGTTAGTGCATCGGATGAGACGAAAGATGAAATGAAACTGCGGAGCAGAACAGCTTTGAGAGAAGGTGAGGCGGTGCTGCTGGAGACAGAGGTCCAGTGTGTGCATGTGGCGGCGCATAGCACTGAGTGTGGATCTCAGGATGCGGCGAGAGTAGCAGTCCGAGGAACGTTGTATTTCTCGGAGATACCTGTACTCCTGGGTGGATTCAAAGCATGATAGGTGAAACTGCAGTTGGAATCCACGTGGAATATTACTGGCCTCTTTGTTACGGGTAATAGGCGTGTCCTCTCTATTCTATTTAATGGCCTCATAATTGTCTACAGCTGGATTAAATGTCCCCTCATCCTCCTTCTTTCCAAAGAGAACAGTCCTTTCTATCTTGTCTTTCTTCATTGCTAAAATTCTCCAGTCCCTGCAACATCCACTGTAAATCTCATCTGTACCCTTTCTCATTCGACCACAAGCTTCATGTAATGTGGTGCTCAGAACCGCACATAGTTCTGTCGTTCTGGTCTATACTGTGCAGCACAGATTGGTCATAAATGGAATGCATCACAAACAGCGTTCAAAGATTGGGATTTGTTTGCATGGGAAGTCAGTGCTGTGGAAAATCTTCTTTTGTCTTCAAAATTGTAGTGGTTCTTGTTACAGGTAAAGGTAGAATTGAATCCACCTATGAATTAAACTTGGTGAAATAATTAGTTTAAAAATAACACGTCCTCATTTTTCCTCTTAATACAATGTACTGGCCTTAAGGCACAAGCAGTGAGATAAAATAAATGCCTTGCAATTATGTAGTGCCTTCCACATCACAGTGGTCATCCCAAAGGGCTTTTCCGCCAATGCAATACTTTTTGAAGTGTAGCCACAGGTGAAATTTCAGGTGGATAATACAATTAAGAATCAGGAAGACGACAGAAGTTTTAGAGTGAAAGTGAAAAAAACAAGTAAGAGAAGCAAAAGTATTTAAAGAGAGTGCCACCAAATATAAAAGGTAATTCAAAAGTATTCCTTAGATCATAAAATAATAATATGGTGGTCAAGGTTGGACTAGGACCGATTATGGACCAAAAAGGGGATTTATGCATGGATGCAGGGTGCATGGCTGAAGTATTAAATGAAAAATTTACATCTGTCCTTACAAACGAAGAAGATGTTGCGCAGTTCATGATGAGGGAGGACGTAATTCAGACATTTGAAGGAATTAAAATTGATAAGGAAGATGTATTAGATCGGCTAGCAGTATTTAAATTTAATAAGACACCAGGACATGATGAGAAGCATCCAAGGATTCTGAGAGAAGTCGAGTGGAAATTCACGAGGCACTGACCATAATTTTCCAGTCTTCCGTAGCATCAGGGGTGGTGCCAGAGGACTGGAGAATAGTCGATGTC
Source organism: Heterodontus francisci (assembly GCF_036365525.1). Lineage (NCBI taxonomy): Eukaryota > Metazoa > Chordata > Chondrichthyes > Heterodontiformes > Heterodontidae > Heterodontus > Heterodontus francisci. Next base: position 2,809,076 of record NW_027140989.1, on the reverse strand, counting down.
ACACACATGTTCAAAAAAGTGTGTTAAGATAATCCCAACAGCAAGCGAGTCAGTTTAACTTCGATGGTGCAGAAGCTTCTAGAAACAATATTCAGGACAAAATTAACGGTGATTTGTGCAAATGTGGTTAAGCCAGCACGGATTTGTGAAGGAAACTCGTTTTGTAACAGCCAGCTGTGTTTTTCTTTTGAATGCCGTAACGGAGAAGGATTATAAGGTTGATGCAGTTGATGTGGTGTACCTGCAATTCCAAAAAAAAAAAACATTTGATACAATACCGCACAACAGACTTGTGAGCGAAGTTGTAGATCATCGAATAAAATGGACAGTAATGATATTTGATGCAAAATTGGCTGAGTGACTGGAAACAGAGAATGAGGGTTAATGTTTTTTTTGTACTGTGGTAAGGTTTGTAGTGGAGTTCTATAAAGGTTGGTGTCTGGAGCCCTGCTGTTCCTGAAATGTATTAATCACCTAGACCTGAGCATACAGGGCACAATTTCAATATTGGCAATATAAAACAAAGGGTGCAGTTCTCAAGGGGGTGCAGAAACAGAGAGACCTGGTTGTGTCCGTGTATAAATCTTGAAAAGTGGCATGCTGGGTTGAGAGTGTGGATAATGGAGCATACCTTGTCTCCGGCTTCATTAACAGGGGCAATGAGTACGAAAGCAAGGAAGTTATGTTAAACTTGTAAAGAACACGGTTACAGCTACAACTGGAATTGTGAAGGCATTAGACAGAGTGCAATAAAGACTGACTGGAATGGTTCCAGTTGTTAGGAATTTCAGTTACGTGGATAGATTGGAGAACTTGAGGTTGTTCTCCCTGGAGATGAGTAGGTACGGAAAAAATGTCCCCATTGGTGGACGGATCGACAACATGAAGGCACGTTTTAAGGCAATTGACAAAAAGAAGCAATGACGACATTACAAGAAACATTTTCCATGCAGTAAGTGTTTAGGATGTGGAATGCACTACCTCAGACTATGGCGGAGGCAGGTTCAATAGAGGCATTCAAGGGTGAACCGGGTTGTTATCTGCAAAGAAAGAATGTTCAGGGATATGGGGAGATGCCGGAGAAGTGGACCACGGTAAATTGTTTATTTTTGGAGAGCTGGCACAACACAGTTCTTTCTCTGCTGTAACAATTCTATGATTCCCCTGTTTACTGGTTATCAAGTGCAACATAACAATTCAATGTAACATCATTCTCTTGTGGACTGATTATCAAACTAAATATAATAATTCACTGTAAAATCGTTCTGCTATGTATTAGTTATCAAACACAATAAAACAGTGAATCGCAGCATCATATACTCGAGCCGTGGTTTGAAACACAATACAACAATTATCTGCAACATCATTCCACTGTGTACTGTATAAGTAGCCCAGCTTAAAAATAAACAGCAATATCATTACCTTGTATAATTCTTAGGAAGACCAATATTACAATTAACAGTGATAGCATTTCCTTCTGTACTGTAAATAAGCTCAATATAACAATTATTTGTAACAATTGATTATAAAAACAGTATTGCACTTGGTACTTGTCAACAAGCTAAGTATAACAATTTACCATGACATCATTCCGCTGCATATGGGATATCGAAGCCAATATGATAATTTATTGTGACATCAATCCACTGTGCACTTGTCATCAAGCCCCATGTTACAATTAACTGTAACGTTATTCTCCTATGTACTGGTTATCAATTCCAGTGTTAGAATCAAGAATAATATCAGTCTCCTGTTTACTGGTTATCAAGTCTTATATATTAATTTACTGGGACATGAGTCCCCTTTTTAATTGTTATAAACCCCAATATATCAATTAAATGCAACATCAGTCCCCCGTGTAGTGGTAAAGATATTCAAATGAACAATGAATTTAAGCTTATTAACAGTGTGCATTGGTTATCATGACCAATTTTAAAATGTTATTCCCTGCGGAATTGTTGTCAAGTCTACACTACAGATAATAATACATTTAACTCGCTGTGTATGGGTTGGTGAATTAATTTTAATATTTAACTATAATTCTAATTCCATGCATGAGGTATACTGTCAAGTTTAACAATTAACTATCTTAATAAGCCTGTGTATTGTCAATCAATATCAATTTGATAAACAGGTGTAACACTGATATGCATATGAGATATATAAAACCTAGCAGAGAGGGAGAGCGACAGACAGAGAGAGAGAGAGAGAGCGAGAGAGAGAGAGAGAGAGAGAGAGAGAGAGACGGGTTTAATGAAAGGGAAAGAAAGAAACTGGGGACGAGAGAGAGTGTAAGAGATATGGAGATGGAAAGGGAGAAGGGAATAAGGGAATGGAGAGGAAGAGAGGGAGGTAAACATGGACAGAGGGATCGAGATTGAGAAATCAGGACAAAGAAAGATGTGTGCAATAAGGTTGAAATCGGGGGAGGTGGCGCGTGGGGGGCGCGGGGGGGGGGGGGCGGTGTTTACGACAGTATTTAAACATAAATAGGAGCCATGTACCGGTATTGAATTTTGTATTGCGTTTCCTGTGTATTCTGAGTTTGTCAAAGTGAGGACACGAAATATGTAATAAATCTCTCTGTGCTGTTGTCACATCAATTCGTCACCTGGCCTATCTCCAGCAGCCTCACCACTGTTGCGTCAAATATACGAAACAGGTATGGACTAGTGTAAAATACAGAGCAAATGTACCTCTGCACTGCCTATTAAACAATTCGAAAAAAAAGTAGATCTCAATTTAGGTAAAGAGTGAAGCTTAAGCAGCATTGTCCCGTTACATAGGGCCAGAAAATGTCCGGCACCGGTAATTTATTATTATTATTATTATTGTTATTATTATTATTATTAATTCATGGGATGTGGGCTTCGCTGGCTAGGCCAGCACTTATTGCCCATCACTAACTGTTCTTGAAAAGGTTGTGGTGAGCTGCCTTCTTGAAAGTCTGCAGTCCACGTGAGGTTAGAACACCCACAGTGCTGTTAGGAAGGGAGTTACAGGATTTTGACCCAGCTGCAGTGAAGGAACGGCGATATAGTTCAAAGTCAGAATGGTGTATGACTTGGAGGGGAACTTGCAGATGGTGGTGTTCCGATACATTTGCTGCCCTTGTCCTTCTAGTTGGCAGAGGTCACGGGTTTCGAAGGTGCTGTCCAAGGAGCATGGTGAGTTGCTGCAGTGCATCTTGTAGGCGGTGGATGGCGTGATTGTTTGTGGATGGGGTGCCAATCGAGCAGGCTGCTTTTTCCTGCATGGCGTCGAACTTCTTGAGTGTTCTTGGAGCTACACCCGTCCAGGCAAGTGCAGAGTATTACATCAGCCTCCTGACTTGTGCCTTGTAGATGGTGGACAGGCGACAGAGTTCACCTCCATCGACATTGTTCCATCAGAGGCTCTGAGGGCAGGTAGAGCATGGGTTAGATACAAAGCAAAGCTACTACTACATTGCCCTATCAAAGACTCCTAGGGCAGGTACAGCAAGGGGCTAGACACAAAACAAATCTGCTCTTTACACATTCCCATCCATCACTCCCAGGGCAGGAATAATCACGGAGTTGGAAAAAGAGTAAAAAGCTCACTCCACAGAGTCGCATTAGTCAATCACAGAGCATGGACAGCACTGATCGGTGCAGGAAAAAGTTCCTGCAACAGTGTCTCAATATACACACCCATTCAACAAGGTTTGGATAGAGTGTATAGCTCCCTTTGCACAGTGCAATCAAACAGTCCCTTCGCAGGTACTGCAAAGGGTTCGATACAGAGTGAAGCTCCCTCTACACTGCTGCCATCAAGAACTCCCAGGACGATTATTGCTGCGGATTTTGGAGCATTTACTGACTGTAATCAGGCAAAGCAGCTTCCCTTGCAGCCGTCTGTCGGGGTAGCAACTGCAGAGGAGAGAGCATAAATGAGAGAGAACAGGGAGAGTTGCAAGTATGGAGGAGATTGGACCTGCTGGGAAGGCATGGAGGCAGCAATTCTGTTTGGCAAGGTGGGTTTGGAGCCCCGGAAATACACTTTTGTCTGAACTGTTGGGAATGTGAGCAGAGGATGGAAAACACTGCGGCACATCCGGGAGGGGGAGAGTTACCTGGACGTTTTGTTTCAGGAGGCAGTCACACCTGGTAGATTAAGTAATTCAAATTCAGTTAGTGATCAGGGACAACAGGGTGTGATTGCAAGTGAGGCAGGTAGGCGGATCCTGAGTTCAGGAATGGAGGAGGCTCAGCCTTTGACCTTATCCAACAGGTACGAGATACTTGCTCCCTATGTGGATGAGGAAGAGGACAGCGGGGAGGATGAGCCAACTGACCACGGCACCATGGTGCAGAAGGCCATTCAAGAGGGCGGAGCAAAAAGACAAGTGGTAGTTATAGGGGATTCTATAACTAGGGGGATAGATAATATCCTTTGCAAGTCGGATCGGCAGTCCCGCATGGTGTGTTGCCTGCCCGGTGCCAGGGTGCAGGATATCTCTGACCGGCTTGAAAGCATATTGGAGCGGGAGGGGGAGGATCCAGTTGTTGTGGTCCACGTTGGGACTAACAACATAGGCAAGGCTAGGATGGAGGACCTGTTTGGGGATTATAAAGCACTGGGAACGAAATTAAGGAACAGGTCCTCGAGGGTCATAATCTCCAGATTACTGCCCGAGCCACGTGCAAATTGGCTTAGGGATAAGAAAATTACGGAAGTAAACATGTGGCGAAGGAAGTGGTGTGGGAAAGAGGGGTTCCATTTCATGGGGAATTGGCATCAGTTTTGGAACCGGGGGGATCTGTACCGATGGGACGGCCTCCACCTGAACCAATCTGGAACCAGTGTTCTAGCGAAAAGGATAAATGGGGTGGTCTCCAGGACTTTAAACTAGTGAGTCGGGGGGAAAGGAAAGTGAAAACAACAGGGAGTATGATAAATAAAAAGGTAAGCAGCAGGTTAACATGTGTGCAGGAGGGTTTAAGTTCAAGGCAGACTATGAAAGAAGCAGAGAGGAAGGAGATATTATTAGAGATGTTGGAAATCATGAGGGTAAGAAAACTAGCAAAAAGGCACTTTACCTGAATGCTCATAGCATTCGTAACAAGGTTGATGAGTTAATGGCACAAATCATCGCGAATGAATATGATTTGGTAGCCTTTACGGAGACATGGTTACAGGTTGATCATGACTGGGAGTTAAATATCCAGGGGTACCAGACTATTCGGAAGGACAGACAGGAAGGTAAGGGAGGTGGTGCAGCTCTGATATTCAAGGTCGACATCAGGGCGTGCTGAGAGATTATATAGATTCTATGGAGAATGAGGTTGAATCCATTTGGGTGGAAATTAGAAACTCTAAGAAGAAAAAGTCACTGCCAGGCGTAGTTTATAGGCTACCAAATAATAACATCACATTGGGGCGGGCAATAAACAAAGAAATAGCTAATGCCTGTAAAATGGTACGGCAATTATCATGGGGGATTTTAATCTACATGCAGATCGGTCGAACCAGCTCAGTCAGGGTAGCAATGAGGAGGAGTTCGTTGAGTGTATCCGCAACAGTTTTCTTGAGCAGTATGTAATGGAACCGACGAGGGAGCAAGCTATCCTAGATCCAGTCCTGTGTAATGAGACAGGAATAATTAATGACCTCATAGTTAGGGATCCTCTTGGAAGGAGTGATCACAGTATGGTTGAATTTAGAATACATATGGTAAGTGTGAAGATAAAATCCAATACCAGGGTCATGCGTTTGAACAAGAGGGACTACAATAGAATGAGGGAGGACTAGGCTAAAGTAGACTGGAAGCAAAGATTTTATGGTGGGACAGCTGACGAGCTGTGGAGGACATTCAAAGCAATTTTTCCAAGCGCTCAGCAAAAGTATATTCCAGTGAAAAGGAAGGATTGGAACAAAAGGGGTAATCTGCCATGGGTGTCTAAGGAAATAAGGGAGGCAATCAAATTGAAAGGGTAGGCATACAAAGTGGCCAAAAACAGCATGAAACTAGAAGATTGGGAAAACTTTAAAGGTCAACAGAAAGTCACAAAAAGAGCTATAAAGAACAGTAAGATAGAGCATGAGAAAAACCTAGCACAGAATATAAAGACAGATAGCAAAAGTTTCCAAAAATATATAAAACGAAAAAATGTGGTTAAAGTAAACGTTGGTCCTTTCGAGGATGAGAAGGGGAATTTAGTTATGGGACATGATGAAATGCCGAAGCATTGAACAGGTATTTTGTATCGGTCTTCACAGTGGAGGACATTAATAACATGCCAGTAATTGACAAAGAGACGAACGTACAAAGAACAAAGAACAACGAAAATTAAAGCACAGGAACAGGCCCTTCGGCCTCCAAGCCTGCGCCGATCCAGATCCTCTATCTAAACATGTCGCCTATTTTCTAAGGGTCTGTATCTCTTTGCTTCCTGCCCATTCATGTATCTGTCTAGATACATCTTAAAGAGGCTGTCGTGGTCGCATCTACCACCTCCGCTGGCAACGTGTTCCAGGCACCCAACACCCTCTGCGTAAAGAACGTTCTACGCATATCCCCCCTAAACTTTTCCCTCTCACTTTGAACTCGTGACCCCTAGTATTTGAATCCCCCACTCTGGGAAAAAGCTTCTTGCTATCCACACTGTCAAGACCTCTCATGATTTTGCACACCTCAATCAGGTCCCCCCTCAACTTCCGCCTTTCCAATGAAAATAATCCTAATCTACTCAACCTCTCTTCATAGCTAGCGCCCTCCATACCAGGCAACATCCTGGTGAACCTCCTCTGCACCTTCTCCAAAGCATCCACATCCTTTTGATAATGTGGCGACCAGAACTGCACGCAGTATTCCAAATGTGGCAGAACCAAAGCCCTATACAACTGCAACATGACCTGCCAACTCTTGTACTCAATACCCCGTCCGATGAAGGAAAGCATGCCGTATGCCTTCTTGACCACTCTATTTACCTGCGTTGCCACCTTCAGGGAACAATGGACCAGAACACCCAAATCTCTCTGTACGTCAATTTTCCCCAGGACTTTTCCATTTACTGTATAGTTCACTCTTGAATTGGATCTTCCAAAATGCATCACCTCGCATTTACCCTGATTGAACTCCATCTGCCATTTCTCTGCCGAACTCTCCAATCTATCTATATTCTGCTGTATTCTCTGACAGTCCCCTTCACTATCTGCTACTCCACCAATCTTAGTGTCGTCTGCAAACTTGCTAATCATACCACCTATACTTTCCTCCAAATCATTAATGTATATCACAAACAACAGTGGTCCCATCACGGATCCCTGTGGAACACCACTGGTCACACGTCTCCATTTCGAGAAACTCCCTTCCACTGCTACTCTCTGTCTCCTGTTGGCCAGCCAGTTCTTTATCCATCTGGCCGGTACCCCCTGGGTCCCATGCGACTTCACTTTCTCCATCAGCCTACCTTACCAAACGCGTGACTGAAGTCCATGTATATGACATCTACAGACCTTCCCTCATCAATCAACTTTGTCACTTCCTCAAAGAATTCTATTAAGTTGGTAAGACATGACCTTCCCTGCATAAAACCATGTTGCCTATCACTGATAAGCCCATTTTCTTCCAAATGGGAATAGATCCTATCCCTCAGTATCTTCTCCAGCAGCTTCCCTACCACTGACGTCAAGCTCACCGGTCTATAATTACCTGGATTATCCCTGCTACCCTTCTTAAACAAGGGGACAACATTAGCAATTATCCAGTCCTCCGGGACCTCACCCGTGTTTCAGGATGCTGCAAAGATATCTGTTAAGGCCCCAGCTATTTCCTCTCTCGCTTCCCTCAGTAACCTGGGATAGATCCCATCCAGACCTGGGGACTTGTCCACCTTAGTGCCTTTTAGAATACCCAACACTTCCTCCCTCCTTATGCCGACTTGACCTAGAGTAATCAAACATCTGTCCCTAACCTCAACATCCATCATGTCCCTCTCCTCGGTGAATACCGATGCAAAGTACTCGTTTAGAATCTCACCCATTTTTTCTGACTCCACGCAAAACTTTCCTCCTTTGTCCTTGAGTGGGCCAATCCTTTCTCTGGTTACCCTCTTGCTCCTTATATGTGAATAAAAGGCTTTGGGATTTTCCTTATCCCTGTTTGCTAAAGATATTTCATGACCCCTTTTCGCCCTCTTAATTCCTCGTTTCAGACTGGTCCTACATTCCCGATATTCTTCCAAATCATCGTCTTTCTTCAGCCGCCTAGACCTTATGTATGCTTCTTTTTTCCTCTTAGCTAGTCTCACAAATTTTAACCTGTCAGCCATGGTTCCCGAATCTTGCCATTTATATCCCTCATTTTCACAGGAACATGTCTCTCCTGCACGCTAATCAACCTCTCTTTAAAAGCCTCCCACATATCAAATGTGGATTTACCTTCAAACAGCTGCTCCCAATCTACATTCCCCAGCTCCTGCCGAATTGTGGTACAGTTGGCCTTCCTCCAATTTAGCACTCTTCCTTTCGGACTACTCTCATCTTTGTCCATGGGTATTCTGAAACTTACGGTATTGTGATCACTTCGGTGCGGACGTGGAAACAATCATTATTACGGAAGAGGTAGTGTTGGGCAAGCTAATGGAGCTAAGGATTGATAAGTCTACTTGCCCTGATGGAATGCATCCCAGGGTACTAAAAGAGATGGCGGGAGAAATAGCAGGTGCACTGGTGGTAATTTTCCAAAATTCGCTGGGCTCTGGGGTAGTCCCAGCAGATTGGAAAACAGCAGATGTGATGCCACTGTTTAAAAAGGGAGGTAGACAAAAGATGGGAAATTGTAGACCGGTTCACTTAATCTCTGCAGTGGGGAAGATGCTTGAGACTATTATCAAGGAAGAAATAGCAGGGCATCTCGATAGAAATTGTCCCGTTGGGCAGACGCAGCATGGGTTCATGAAGGGCAGGTCATGCTTGACAAATCTTTTGGAATTCTATGATGACATTACGAGCAAGGTGGACAATGGGGACCCAGTGGATGTGGTGTACCTAGATTTCCAAAGGGCCTTCGATAATCTGCGGCACAAGAGGCTGCTGCATAAGATAAGGATGCATGGCGTTCGGGGTAAAGTATTAGTATGGATAGAGGATTGGTTGACGAACAGGAAGCAGAGAGTGGGGATAAATGAGTGCTATTCTGTTTGGAAATCAGTCACCAGTGGTGTGCCTCAAGGGATCGGTGTTGGGACCGCAATTATTTACAATTTATATGGATGATTTGGAGTTGGGGACCACGTGTTGGGTGTCAAAGTTTGCAGATGACACGAAGATGAGTGGCAGAGCAAAGTGTGCAGATGACTGTGAAACTTTGCAGAGGAACATAGATACATTGAATGAGTGGGCAAAGGTCTGGCAGATGGAATACAATGTTAATAAATGTGAAGTCAATCATTTCGGTCGGTGTAACAGTAAAAAGGATTATTACTTGAATGGTAAAAAGTTGCAGCATGCTGCTATGCAGAGGGACCTGGGTGTCCTTGTGCATGAATCGCAGAAGGTTGGTCTGCACGTACAGCAAGTAATTATGAAGGCAAATGGAATTTTGTCCTTCATTGCTAAAGGGATTGAGCTTAAAAGCAGTGAGGTTATGCTGCAGCTGTATAAGGTACTGGTGAGGCCGCACCTGGAGTACTGTGTGCAGTTTTGGTCTCCTTACTTGAGAAAGCTTACTAGGTTGATTACGGAGTTGAGGGGGTTGGCTTATGAGGAGAGACCGAGTAGATTGGGATTATATTTATTGGAATTCAGAAGAATGACGGGGATCTTCCAGAAACATATAAAGTTATGAAGGGAATAGATAAGATACAAGTAGAGAGGATGTTTCCACTGGCAGGTGAAGCCAGGACAAGAGGGCATAGCCTCAAGATTAGAGGGAGCAGATTTAGGACTGAATTGAGAAGGAACTTCTTCACCCAGAAGGTTGTTAATCTATGGAATTCCTTGCCCAGTGAAATAGTTGACGCTACTTCAGTAAACGTTTTTAAAGCTAAGGTAGATATTTTTTTGAACAATAAAGGAATTAAGGGATGTGGTGAGAGCGCGGGTAAGTGGATTTGAGTCCACGAAAAGATCAGTCATGATCTTGTTGAATGGCGAAGCAGGCTCAAGGGGCCGGACAGCCTCTTCCTGCTCCTAGTTCTTGTGTTCTTAAGTATTCCACTGAAGTTTGATGAACACAGTGAATGTGAGAATATCACTCACCTCTTACAGTGATGTGTACAGGGTCAAGTAGAGCTGATGTTATGCTCGTTCCCTTTTTATCAACTTCATGCAGACAGGTATAATTTCCTCCTTCACTATGATCTATATTCCTGACGGTGAAGGTGACAGAATTACTTCCTGCATCAGCAGACTGGACACCTGGGTAATTGGCTTCTCCTTATCTGTGCAGGTAAAGTGTGATGGCAGGAGGGTCCCGGGGGCTTGTACAGATAAATATGACGTCTCCACCCTGAATATTACCACTAGAATCCACTAATAGATTTGGTTTAGGCCTGTCTGCAATCAGTAATGCTGGATTAGTGACAATTTGTATAAAATGCGCACTGGACTTATTATTCACACATAGCACATTTATTCAGCGTTTCAAAATCTTACCTTCAACAGAGATTATACTCTTAAGTCCATATAAACTACGTTACTTAGGTCCATCTCAGTGTCGGAAAAGAACAAGTGATCAGTCCTCCCCTTCCGATTCTCCAAGTAGTTGATCAGACTACTTAGTCCTGAGATAGCTAGACAGCACTTCAGAGCACGCTTTCTTATACCCTGTTTCGTACATGTTACCTGCGAGGTCAGCTTGGGATGGGTCAGGCCTGACTACCCGATGTACAGTGATTGGTCAGTCAGCGGTTGCCAAAGCCACGGGCGCGCTACATCAACCACAGTCGGTCATCCTTTCACCCTGAAATCTAATTATTTCTGGCACCCTGGTCGTTCACGTTTTGAACACATTGCATAGCTAGTTCTCTGTTCTCCAAGCCTTGTCTTATGTAAGGGGACCAAAACTGTACACTATACTCCAGGTGCGGTCTCACCAAGGCTCTATAGAAATGCAGCAAGGCATCTTTCCTCCTGCACTCAAGTCCTCGTTAAAAAAGGCCAATATGCCATTTATCGTCCTAATTGCTCACTGCACCTTCATATCAGCTTTCAGTGACTCATGAACAAGGACGCCCAGGTCCCTTTGACCATCAACATTTCCCGAGCTCTTACCATTTAAGAACATTTCTGCAATTCTGTTTTTCCTACCAAAGTGGATAACTTCACAGTTTTCCATATTATATTCCACCTGCCATGTTCTTTCCCACTCATTCAGCCTGTACAAATCCCCTTTAAGCGTCCTTGCATCCTCCTTACAACCTACATTCCCAGCTAGTTTTGTGTCATCCGCAAAATTACATTTGGTGCCCAAATCCAAATTATTTACGTAGATTGATATATAATACGTATTTGAATTTAATCTCCCATCAATCTTCTATATGCAAGGGAATACAAGCCTCTCCTATGCAACCTGCCATCATAATGTAATCCTCTGAGCCCAATATCAGTCTCATCAATCTGTGCTGCACCTTTTCTGATACCAATAGATCCTTCCTGGGGATTGGCGACCAGCACTGCACACAGCGACTCCAGAAGGGGTCTTACTATTAATCCGTACACCTGAAGCATAACTTCGATCCATTTGTATTCCCTATCGTCTTGAGATAACTGCATATTGCATCACTGTTTCTGCATAGTGTGGGTGCAAAACACAAACTTGGAATTTGAACAATGGGTTAACCAGCTGAATGGGGATGTGTAATTTCACAAAGGTTAACAGCACCTACCTTGTGCTTGGAATGTAGGAACGGGAGTCATAATGTCTTATAGTTACAGAGTCTTTCACAGCACAGAAGGAGGCTACTCGGCCCATCGAGTCCTTGCCTGCTCTCTACGAAGCTACTCATCAGTCCAATTCTCCAACTCGATCCTCGTAGCCCTGCAAATCTACTGCTCACAGGTGGACATCCAACTTCCTCTTGAAGTCATTGATCGTCTACACTTCCACCACCCTTGTGGGCAGCGAGTTCCAGGTCATTACCACCCACTCGGGAAAGAATGTGCTTCTTCATATTAAAATACATTAGGAAGATGCATGAGCATCATTTTCCCCCTTCACTGATACATTCCCTCCCCCAGTAGTGAATTTGCTCTTGTTAGCTTGGTATGAAGGAAGACAGATTTTATTCTTTACCTCCTGGACGTTTAGTAAAGTCTGAGCCATGTGCCCGGAGGAAAAACTGTCAGGAATGACAATGTGACCTTTATGGAATGTGACTAATGCCTTTACAGTGATTTTATGGATGTTCTGAGCTGTTATCACTGTGGGATTGTTCCCTTGATCCTGTTCCCCATTCAGTGCCATCTCAGCTGATATGGATCTTAACCCCATCTACTTGACTTGGGTACATCACCCTGAATCCCTGTATCGAATGAAAATCAATCAATCTCAGCTATTTTCGGCTGAGCCCCTGTTTCACCAGCCCGCCAATTGGTACAGAAAGAACCAGATTAGAAGGTTAAATGTGGGTGCAAAAAGTGGCGTGAGAGGCAGGGGTTTCACATCCTGGGCCACTGGAGCCAATACTGGGGAAAGACATGTTCCACTGGGTCGGGCTCCATTTAAACCGAGCTGGGACCAGTGTTTTGGTTAACCGAATAACTAGGACACTGGGTCAAAATCCTGAAACTCCCTCCCTGACATCACTGTGGGTTTACATACCCTACATAGACTGCAGTGGTTCAAGCAGGCAGCTCACCAGCATGTTCTGAATGTCAATTAGAGATGGGCAATAAATGCTAGGCCTTGCTAGCGATCCCGCACAACCACAGAACAGATGATTCAAAAAGAAAAAAATCCCCCATTCTGCCGTCAAAATAAAACACAAGCAACAAAAAAAAAAGCTGAATGATGTGCTAACAGCATCTTCCTGTACATAAACCTGTCTCCATCTCCATGCAACACAACTCGTTCAAGTACATTTGAAGAGCTGAGCAGCACCTCTGCTGCTACAAGGCGCCCTCGCCCACTCTGGTGCCCATGAGGAAGAAATTTGACTGAAGTGGTATCGTGCAGTTCTCAATTAAAGAATTCAGAAACCTTTACTTATTGTTCTTTCTTTCGATTGCTGAAGCAGGTGGTGGTGCAGTGTGAGGGGCTGAATGGGTGTTGTTGGGGCAATTGCATTAGTTCAGACCCTTTCACTGCCTGGGTTGGGGGGAGCGGTGCTGGGAGCTGAGGTGGCGATGAATATTCCACAGCTGGTGCGGCAGTGCCAGAGGGGTCAGAGATTTGTAACAACTGCTCACCGGGTCCTTAGGGTAAAGATTCCGCTCACAGGATGAGTTACCAACCTTTGGAAGGGTGAGAGAATTCATGACGTGCAAAGTGGATATTCGACATTTGGGGGGCTGCACTCCAGATGGGTCTTGAGCTGTCTCCACCAATCACGCTTCCCTCCCTCACCTCTTTTTCACTCACTCTCTCTCTCCTTGTCAGTGATTGGTTTTATATGAATGGATGACTTTCTGAACTAACCAAGGATCATTTTGTGATGGATTTGCGCATGTAATACCCCTTTGTGTTGACTACTGCATCTCAATGCGGTCACATTTCGAGGTTCTTTATCTTATTACAAGGCAAATCTACACAGAAGCTGTTTTCATTGTCTGCTGTCAATGTATCAGCCTTGTGCAGCAAGTAAGAATTTAAAAAATTGACGAAACCTCCCAGAATCCGTGACATCTTGTCTACACTGAACCCTATTATCTAAGCTTTCCCACTTTCCCATACGACTAAGAAAGGTTCCATGAAAGCTAAATGTTCGTTTATAATAATACGTCAAATATTCGTTTATAACAACTAGAATTTAACAATGAGTACTCTGTTTAGTATCTTTTTGTAACCTAATCATCTTACACAGATGAGTGTTTTCAGTGCCTGATGTGCTGACACAGGGACAGAGGTCAGCGATGTTAAGAACGTTGAAGTAGGCGTCATTATCATGGAGAAAATATTAGGTTGGAAACTCAGGTCAGGGATGAATAAGGATCATATTTTACACAACATCATATTCAGCCCGATGCAACAGCAAGGGATGACGATAGAATCAATGACAAGAGAGTGGATTCTGTGGTGGAGGCAAAGGTAGAGATTTCGCTCAGCCCCATGTTTAATTGGAGGATATTGCAGCTCATGGAAAACAGAATTTTAAAGTCTGTTAACATAGAGCAATGGAGGATCGAGAGAGATGATGGAGAGCTGGAGTTGGGTGTTGCCTGCGTACATGTGGAAACGAACCCGATATCTGTCGATGATGTCGCCAGCTTGCAGTGTGTATATGAGGAAGAGGAGGGTGCAAGAATAGAAAGTTCCAGGACTCCACAGGTAACAGTGCTGGTGTTGGAAGAGAGGCCATTGCTGGAGATGTTCTGGTTACAATGAGATCAGTAATATTGGAACCAGGTGGGGGCAGTCCTACTGAAAGATGCCAATGTCAGAGCTATGGGGAGATCACGGATGGGTTTACTGCTGGTTTGGAGGAGTGAGAAGAGGAGCGGTGAGGTCATGCAAGAATTTTAACCCAATGGTAAGAATTATAATTGTTAGTACTTAGAGGACTGGGAGTCAATGCAGGTCAATTAAGCTGAAGGTGTTGGGCGAGAGGGACTTGGTGAGGGTTGGATATGGAAGCAGGGATTTGGAGCAGTTGATAGTGCGGGAAGGTGGAATTTGGGTGTCCGGTCAGCAGTGGACTGGAGGTAAGGAGTCAGGAGTTGGTACAGTTGTAATTTTACCGAAGCCATTCACCACTGCAGAATAAACAGGCAAATATCTGCAATGAAATAGCAGAGAGAAGATTTTCTTTTATTCTTTCATCTGATGTGAGGTCCGCTGACAAGGTCAGCATTTGCTCCCCTTGACAGACTGCTGGGCCTCATCAGAAGGCAGTTAAGAGTCAGCCACATTGCTCTGGGTCAGTAGCAACATGGAGGCCAGACCAGGTAAGGATGGCAGATTTCCTTCTCTGAAAGGAATTAGCAAACCAAGTGGGTTTTTACAACAATCGATGATAGTTTCATGGCACAATTACAAAGACTTCTGTTAATTAATTAAATTTAAATTCCAGCAGCTGCTATGGTGGGATTTGAACTCCAGTCACCAGGCCATTGGGCTGGGCCTCTGGATTACTTACCCAGTGATATTATCCCTATGCGATTGCGTCCCCTGTGGAAGTGCACAGTGTTTGTCCCCTAATATCACCCACAGTAGTTTCTAGGCTGTAACCCTGAACATGGTCCTGAATCAGAGAATCAAAGTTCACATGCTAACTGGGAAAAGGCAGGAACACAGAAAAACGGCATTGTTCCTGCCCCAGGATCCAGTGTCCACTGCAAACAGATCAATTACATTTACATTCGAAACACCAAGAGTGAACAAGGTCAATACAATAATATGGAAAATGCAAATGACGCCACTCCTAATTTTAGGATCTGTCCAGTATGAGTGTACATTTCAGGTTTATTCCTGAAAGAGGTCTTATTAAGAAAATGCCATTGAAATTGAAATGATTGTTTTTAATCCACCACATTACTTTCATCAGATTCAAAGCTGCTGATGTAATGTGTTTGTTCAGGTGACTGTAACTAATAGCAATGATCAGGGGTATAACTGTGTCTGTGGAGACCTATCCCCTGTATAAATCAGGACCCATTGGAATGAGTCAGCTCCGAGTGCCTGCTGGAGCTCTGGGTTCCAGGCTAACAGAAGTATCTACCTCTCACAGAAATGGGATATCCAGTAATGTATCAGATAGAAGGTATTTACTATCCCATACTTGCAGCAATTGGAGTTCCTGGTAAGCCTGTTTCTCAGCTGGTAATGGTCTAAATCTTTGTTAACTGTGCTGCTGTTCGCAATATTATGTCTCAATGCGTGTTTTACACAGCCACCTGGTCGTTTCCAGCAATTTACTGATAGAATCTCCTCATTCACTACACTTTCAGTCTTGCAGAAGTTGTATTTTGTCTTTAATCGTGCTGTTTTAAGTAACCGTGGCACTGTTGCTGGATTATTCTGTGTATTGAATGAGGTGTTTCGGTTAGGATCAGAAATCAATCCTTCAGGAGCTATTAACAGTCATGATGTGGATCTAACCAGTCCTGGAATTTTTTAATGAATGTTTTTTCTCTCTGACTGATAATGAGACATCTCACGGTCTCAGTGTTACAAGGGTACAGAACAATGTCCTTCCTCCCCAATAACATGGCCCAGTATAACTGAGATTCCTATGGATTTATTGGGTATCACCGTTTTCAAATATTATTTCATTCTGTGTGTGTCTGTCGATGCTTCAGAGGTCTGGCAACTAAACTGAGTTTGCTGCTGACACTTTCACATCTCCTTCTCTGCTTCACTGTGGAGCCTTCACTGTCACTGGACTGGAAAATACAAAGTATTGATGTGATGTTTTATTGGTTTACACTCTATCATTTCGAATCAAGAGTCTTTCCATTTATCGGTAGATTATCAGCTGCAGCGCTGATGTTTGTTTTTATTAATTAAGAAGTCCCATATTCTAAATGGTTACTTTATAATTTCAGGAGAAGGAATTTCAATGATTGCGAGGTTTTTCTGGAAGAAGCTTTCGATCCTGTTATTTCCATGCATTGTAGATGAAGTGAAGAGTGTAGGTGAATAGGAGGATTTCTGTCAGGTCTTCATTTTGTTTTGTAGAAAGTTCCTATTCCTTACTTAGTGACTGAATAAACAGAATCGAATCATTCTTCACTGATGGTAATTCATTATTTAAATACCGCACTTTAAAATCTCTGTGACTGCTGAATTCAATAAAGAGAGGCTGATGTCAGAAATATATTGATATTTATATTTAATTTCCTGTACAAAATAAGTATATTGACTATATTGTATAAACAATGAACTGTTCTCCGAAACCAATAACCACAGGGATTATTGCTTAACTGTATTCATTGAACTGTATTACTTGGATCTGCAGATTAGATTTCCTCTAACACTCTGCTGCAGTCTGTCCCTGTGAATCTCAGCCTCTCCTCTCACTGTATTGAATCCTCAGTCTCCTCATCCATTGCTTCAGTTTTTTCACTTTCCCAAACCATCTGCTCGTGCCTTCCCTCCAGCTCCAATATGTTGTTTTCCTTCTCTCCCTCCCAATCTCACTCACTGGCTCCACCTCCAGCTGCCTCGTGAAACCTGATACGAACACAGGAACACTGGAGCAGGAGGAGGCCATTCAGCCCTTTGAGCCTGTTCCGCCATTCTAGATCAAGGCTGATAGTGAAACTCAACACTGCAGTTTGCAGCCTTCTCCCATTTGGTAACAGTCCCTGCCGGGGACAAAGCAGCTGCACATGCCGCTCTCCACAAACCTTCCCAACCAACAGTCTGGAGACAAATTCCCAATTAACCCATTGGATTCTATCTCTGTAAAACCCCTTCTCATTTCCCCACTGGCATTGCATCCTCACTCAATAATTCCAGTCGAACCGGTGCTGACTTTATTCACTTTCTGTATCAATTTCCCAATTCATTATTAATAATTGTGTTTTCAAACATTTCACTGTGACAAAGCAATGTCCAGGTCAACGAATCAGTTTTCACTGCTCTTTGCAGCAACAAAGCTGGAAATTTCAGCCCAGATCCTGCCAAACTGCTGCTTTGTCACCAGGTTTGAACAGTATTTCCCTGCTTCCTTTTCTCTCTCTTCCAGTTAACTTGGTGGCGGTTGTGATCCTGTCCCGAGGAAAATGCGGTCTCTCCAAATGTATCACGGTCTACCTGGTGGGAATGGCTGTGTCTGATCTTCTGGTCGTTATCACTGACCCCATATTGAGTTGGATTGTTTCAATTTATTTTCCAGATTCATTCCTGAGAATTACAGCAGTGTGTTCTCTCATTATAGTTCTGCTTAATGCAGCCACAGTTGTTTCTGTCTGGCTCACAGTCACTTTCACCTTTGATCGATTTGTGGCCATTTGTTGTGTGAAGCTGAAAACAAAATATTGCAGCGATAAAGCAACAGTTGTGGTTGTAGGAACAGTGAGTGTGCTGGGCTGTTGACAGTCTGTCCCCTGGTACTTTACACAGGAACAATATTACATTATTGATAATGTTCCCATGGGTTGTGCTGCTAAATTGAGCTTCTTTACTTCCCCCACATGGGGGACATTTGAATTGTGTCACTACATTTTAACCCCTTGTGTCCCGGTCTTTATGATTTTGCTGCTCAATGTTTTGACTGCAAGACGGATTCTATTCTCCAGTAAAGTCCGCAGAGGATTTCGGGGCCACAACAATGGAGAAAAGCACAAGGACCAAGAGATGGAGAATCGCAGAAAATCAGTTATATTACTCTTCACTATATCCGGCAGTTTTATACTGTTATGGGTGCCCCGGGTTGTGTTTAGCATTTCCAGGCGAATTGCAGATATTCGGTATTATTCCTCCTACACTGACCCTCTCTTTATCACAGATCGCACATTAATGATGCTGCAGGTTCTCAGTTCCTGCACAAACACATGTATTTACGCTGTGACCCAGAATAAATTCAGACAAGAGCTGAAGAAGGCGGTGAAATACTCTCTAAATCTCATTGTTAAATTCGTGAAATCATAGAAAGAGTTGAAGCGTTTCAAACATAAAAACTAAATCCCATTTCATATTCCATTCCCGACAGTCCCCACAGGACAAAAACTGCATTTTACATTCACAGCACTGAGCACTGAAATGATTTTAAATCTGATAGTGAGACCATATTTTATTGACAATCTGTCCCATTAAGGCTGTACTTGCTCTGCAGAAGATTCATGAATTGTTTCTCAAAAAGTGCATCATTACAAAGCTCAGCTGGATTCAACTAAACCCACCCTGGATCCAGAGCAAAATAGGCAAAGCTGCAAATCACAGTGATTATGAGATGGTGAGCGGGGCAGAAACTGTTGTGAGGCAGGGGCACCAGCAGCTGGAGATAGTGAGAGGGGGACAGCAACTGCAGTGAGGCAGGGACATCAGCAGATGGAGATGACGAGAAGGGGCAGAAACTGCAGTGAACCAGGGGCACCACATAATAATAAAAATAAAATACTGCGGATGCTGGGAATCGGAAATAAAAACAGAAAATGCTGGAAAAGCTCAGCAGGTCCGGCAGCATTTGTGGAGCGAGAAGCAGAGTTAAAGATTCAGGTCAGTGACCCTTCCTCAGAACACCAGCAGATGGAGATGTTGAGAGGGGCCATGAGGCAGGGAAATCAGCAAATGGAGATGATGAGCCATTGCTGAATAAAATAATGTCAGTACAATATGTGTTAAATGTCTCTTTTCCTACTATGTAAACACAAGTAACATTAAACTGGTTCCTGTTTGGAAAATTATTGTGAGTAATTAAAGGTAATGTATAAATAAAACCAGAGCATCGAATAAAACTCAAACAATCATTTACAAATATAATTCTCAATATAAGTTGTGTTGAGTTCATTATCGTTAAAGTTATGACATCTCTCAGTCACACATTCTCTTAATATGCTGCTATCTACTCTACAACAAAAAAGAGGAACTGAAGTTTTGATCCAATTGTCTTTTGGAAGTTAATATTGAATCTGCTTTCAGAAACCTGCCAGACAGTGAATTTCAGGCCATAACAACACCCTACCCACGTGTTTCTCCCCTCTGCTAGTGTAAACAGTCTCTGCTCATGTCGCCAAGCTGAGAGAAAGATTTTGAATACCATTAATTTCGCGAAGACAGCAGCTGCAGAGGAGCAGGACCCTCCTGAATTTGGACAAGCGATGAACAAAAATCCCTCTGAATCCCCCAGGAGAGCAGAGGAAAGAACCAGTCAGGAAGCAAAGGGAATGAAGTGACACTTTTTTGCAGAAGCAAAAACTCTTTGTCAGAATGTGGAGGTCGTTATCGCTGAACTTTACATAAACTGGAGGTGAAAAGTGAAAGATCTTGAACAGAATTTGTGTGAAATGACCATTTTCCAGTTTTGTAAACTCCTGTAACATTAAAGTGGTAAATGTTAAGAACGTTTTTTTCCAATGATTACAGGGTAATGCATAAACAGAGCAGCATTAAATTAAGTACAAACAATCATTGTCAAATATAACTGTAAATATGTGTCAGAATTGTTGTGTGAAATGTCACCAGTTGTAAAAGTTATCTTTGCTGCATCATTAACCTGACTGTAGTTTCAGACTTTGTCACACAGTGGAATTGAAAAGCCGAAGAAAAACTGCCTGTTTATACTTCAGTCAAACAGATCTCTCAAGTAAAAACTCGTTGCCAGAATTGCAAACTAACGGCAGCGAGACATGTTCAGTTATTTTCTGAACTTTTTGTCAACTGGAGGTGAATAGTGAACACATTTAATGCAATTTGTGTTCAATGGCCATTATCCAAACCGGCCCCTCCATGTTTTAAAATAAAAGCAGCTTTTCTGCACTGGTAATGAGGTTTTGTGGGAGGGAGAGAGAGACAGACAGACAGACAGACAGGTTCTGTCTGGAATGGCTCATTTGGGATATGGCTGGAATATCCCTCCCTGCCCCACTCGCTGTTTACACTGGTGTGTGAGGGGAATTTCTGTGTCTCAGTCACTGTGTCTCTGTGCCCAGGCGAATTGCAAGCTGATTACAGTGTGAGAGTGAGAGAGAGAGAGAGAGTCCAGACTGAAGCCCTTTATCTCTGCCCCAGTCGTGACCCTTTTCTGCAATTCCACCCTAATGCCTCTGTCCAGGATCTTTTCTCCATGGGCGAGCTGATGGAGGGAAGATGTTTGAGTCAATCTGAGGAGCATAGGCCGCGTGGGATGAAATTTATCATCTTTACTGTCTCACTCTCTCTGCTTTTTTTTCTCCTTCTGTATCAATCTATTGCTCTCTCAATCACCCTCTCTCTCAATTTCTCCCACTCTCTGAATCTCTCTCACTCTCTCAATATCTCTCAATCTCTAACACTCTCGCTCTCTCAATCTCTTTATTTCTCTCAGTATTTCTCTCTTTGTGATTCTCTGTGTGTCTTTCTCTCTCACTGGCTTTCTGTTTGTCTCTCGGGATGGAAAATATATTTCTGCCTCCATTTCTTTCCGTCTGCTTTTTTACCCCTCCATTTTTCCATCTTTTTCCTTTCTTTCTCTTTTTTCTCTCTTCTCTATTTCTTGTTATCTACTCAGTCTCTTGCTGTCTTTTCTCTATTTCTCTGACGTATTTCTGTCTCTTTCTTCGGCTCTTTCTGGCTTTCTCACTGCGGTTTCTTCTCTCTCTCTTGCTGTCTATTTCTGGATTTATTACAGCCTCCCTGCATATTTTGGCCGTCCTCAACGCATTTCATTACCCCTGCAAATATGCGCCCCGCAATTCCGCCCCTCCCTCCGGCAAATCCCCCACCTCCCAAGCAAATATCACCCCACCACAAATCGCCCCAATCGCAACCGCCCCACCCCCGCGCACATTACCCCACTTCAAGTTAACCCCATCCGCAAATTCCTCCTGCAAATTTCACCATTGCAAATTCCCCTCCCACCCGCAAATGTACCCCACCCCGAAGATTTCTGCCCTCTGCAAATTTCTGCCCCCCACAGTTTCTCTCCCCTGCCCAGAAATCCCCCCTCCACCTAAATTCCATTCCCGCAAATACCGGCCCCCGCAAATTCCCCACACCACAAGTCCCCCCTCCCATAAATCTCCCCCGCAATTTCCACCCGTTCGCAAATTTTGCCCTGCAAATTCCCCCCACCCGTAAATCCACCCCCGTGCATATTTCTGTCCCGCTTAAAATCAATCCACCCAAACTCCCCCCGCAAATTCCAACCACGCAAATTTCTGCCCCCTCAAATTCGTGCGCCCCCCCGTAAATCTCTCCACACTCACACACCCCGCAATTTCCATCCCGTGCAAATTTCGCCCCCGAAACCACCCTACCCGCCCAGCATTTTTCCTCTCGACCACCTTCATGTTCTTCCTTATGTGTGGTTCCCAGAACTGGACGTAATACTCCAGCTGAGGCCATCCTAGTATCTTATACACGTTCTACATAACTTATGTTTAACTTCCTTGCTCTTGTTCTCTCTGTCCCTATTAATAATGCCCAGGATACTGTAAGCTTTATTAACTTCTCTCTCAATCTGTCCCACCAACTTCAATGACATATCCATATGCACCCAGGGCCGTCTGCTCCTTCACCTTCTTGAGAATTGTATCCTTTATTTTGTATTGTGTCTCCATGTTTTTTCCTACGAAAATGTATAACTTCACATTTCTCTGCATTGAACGTCATCTGCCACGTCCCCCCACCTCCCATTCCAGCAACTTGTCTATGTTCTTTTGCAGTTCCACACTATCTTCTAACAGTTCACAATGCTTCCAAGTTCCATATTGTCCGCAGACTTTGAAACTGTGCCTTGTAAACCAAGCTCTAGGTCATTAATATGTATCAGGAATATCTGAAATGGAAGAATGTGCAGGGCTACAGTTAGAAGGCGCGGGTGTGGATCCAGGTGAATTGTTCCTTCAGAGATTCAGCACAGACAAAACGGGTGAAATGGCCCCATCTGTGCTCTAACAATTCCCTGATCCTGTATAAATTCAGCTTGTGGCTTCACAATCGGGAGATGTGCAAATGTTAGCTTCCTTGTACAAACATTGAAGGGATTCAAAAAGGATATGTGACGGCTCAAGTGTGCAAGCCGAGGTGCCCGAGCGGATAAGCCAATGGACTGCTATTCCTCCGCGCTTTGCAAAGCACGGTTTTGAATTTATTTCTGCTTATTTACTTATGTAACATGCATGTATTAATATTTGTGTTTGAATACATTTTGCAATATCTCACTGCAGTTCCCCAACGCATTTTAAAATTATCACTCCCATATGGAAACCTTCATCCAAGTTACACTGGAATGAATATAAAACAGAGCTCCCAAACGAAATGCAGGTTTTTTTTTCTCCATCCGTTCCATCCCTCTTTACTTTTCCTGGATTCACATCGAATGAAAGAGTAATGAGAAAACTTGATGAAGGAGCAGAAGCAGAACGTTAACCTTTGGGAATAAATGTATTTTCAAACCCTCCTAATAGATTAATTATATGAGACATACTACCTCAAATGTAGTTCAAAGTGAGGGGTCATCTAAGGAACAACAGCAACTTATATTCATATAACGCCTTGAACGTAATAAAACGTCTCAAGTTGCTTCACTGGTGAATTATAAAACAAAGTATGACACTGTGTCACATGAAGAAATAGTAGGACAGATGGTCAAAAGCTTTGTCAAAGAGGTAGGTTGTCAGGAGTGTCTTTGAGGTAAAAATCAAGGTCGAGAAGCAGAGAGGTGAAGGGAGGGTATTCCAGAGATTGAAGCCTGGGCTATTGAAGATGTGGCCACCAGTGGTGGAGCGATTAAAATCAGGGATGCAGAAGATACCATAATTAGAGAAGTGTAGATATCTCTGAGGGTTGTAGGGCTGGAGGAGATTACGGAGAAAGACGGGCGGAGTGATGGTGGAATTTGAAAACGAGGACAATTTTAAAAATCAGACCGTGCTTGACTGGGAGCCAATGTCGGCAAGCGAGCAAAGGGGTGATAGGGGAAAAAGGGACTTGGTGCAAGTTAAGATATGGGCAGCAGAGTTTTGGAGCATTTCAAGTTTATGTAGAATAGAATGTGGCAGACCAGCCAGGAGTGCATTTGCATATTATGGCCATGCACCTGCCGTTACCTGTTCGTTTATAATGAGCGTGCCTGAGTTTTCATATTCCCACTCTCATTCCTTGCATTATTCATGTGTCTTTAGAGTCTTTTAGTATTTCTCGTTATGACCCCTTGCTCAGATAATTTCACTCGATCAATCCAATCAATCCAATAATCATCTTAAATGCCGCAACGATATCACACTTGAAGCTTCCATGCCAAAGGGACTGAGCTAAGCAAATGAGGTGCATAAGTATCCTTTACATTCTCTGAAATAGCCTGAGCTCAACTTACCCTTTCTGAAACTTTCTGAGCGTTCGCTCCACTCTTTCGTAAAATCTGAGCACGCTTCACCTTCCCCAGTAAATCCTCAACGCCCCTGCTGGACTCTGAGACATCCTGAACCTCCATTAGCCCACGTGCTCCCGTTGACTGTTCTTTACCATTTCCGCTACGCCAAAAGCGTCTCGGCCCTCTCTGATATTTCCTGAGCGTCCGTTATCCCATCCAATATCCCCTGAGCGTGTCTGACATGCTTTCATGCTCCTGGAGCTCATTATCTTCTCAATCTCACTTTGTCTCTGACGTCTGTACTGTTCTTTGTCTTTGTCTCTGATATCTTGTGAAACTCCCTTATTCTTTTGCTACTCGCCGCCAACCCCCACCCCCCACCCGCTGAAGACTCCAAATCCACTTGATAACTCAATAACTAATTATAGTCCGTCACAGTCACTGTGGAACCCCGCCCTTGCGAATTTACTGAGGACCCCTGGTAACATGAGTAACGTGTTTTTGGACAGTCATGCTTCAGCCTACTGTGCGTGGAAACGCCAGAGTTAACAATACCTGTAAGAAAGTGAAGAGCAAACATGCGTCTGAGAAGAGCTGAGAAAAAGTCTATCTGGAGCTGCAAACATGAGGCAGTTTTTGTACTTTCAGTGATACTGTTGTTGTGAAAGCAGAAATTTTAAAAAAGAAAAATGAACAAAACTTAGGTGAAATCAAGCAGAATGTGTGCAGAGATATCTATTTCACCAGGATGTCATTGGTCACTTGGAATGAGAATTCAGGCAGCTCAGATCTTCCACTATCAAGACCTCCCTGCAGAAACAGTTTGGGTGGAAATTATGACTTTGTTGATTTGAGCAAAAAGATTGAGACAGCTCTGCAAAGCACCCACACTGCGGCTTGTGGAAGGATGGGACTCACATGTTGGACTCTTGGATTGGTTAAAGAAAGGGAAAACACATCTATTCTGAAATACAATATCAATGCTGGTGAAATTCTGAGCCACGCATGCACTGAGTAATGGATTCGTGGTCTGCTGCTTTAACCTCTCGTAACTTCATTCCATGAACGTTCTCTTATTTCATTCCTTCTCAATCAAAATCATTACACTCAGAGGATAAACATCAGGAACGGCAGCTTTCAACCACCAGTCAACAATATCAACACTCAGTTAGGTCCTCCGTGATGGCGGGGCTGAGCGGTCAAAGGTACTGGATTTAGGATCGAGTCTCTGCGAACCTCGATTCCCATCACTGTTATTGGTGTTATTCAAATGAAAGCAGTTGACTGCGGAACGTTCAGCAGAGTAGACAGGTCTTTTGGAGAGATGATCCTTATCGAATATATCTTCTTTTCACAAGCATTTAAGTGGCCTGTTTAAGATTACTATAGCGGATTTCCGGAGGCTGTGACTGTACAATGGTTAATACTTTGCATAACAACGTCAACTCAAATCTGTAGCAAGCTTGCTTTCTGTCTTAAACATCTGCCATGCCTGCTCATAGAACTGCAACAAGAAACCAAACATCACTCCATGTAAATTCATTAGTTCTTGATGTTCAAAACCTTTTCCTTTTATATCCGTGCACTTACACATGTCTGTAGTTCACTCTCTATCATGCAAACCTAACTCTTACACCAGTTTATTCTCCTGTCCAGTTTTAATGCTGATCTGCTTCCATTTCAGTGACATTTTACTACGGCCGAGCCGTAGTCATTATGTTACACCGGTTTACCTTGCTCTGCTGCTGCAGCTGCTCCTGGGGGGAGATGTTCCATTCACAGCAATGTTCCTTTGTACCTTGAACTCAGTCATTATTCTGACTGTCTTCACAATGGATAAGCTCTGCAAAAGAAAGGCTGGATTTTGGAAAGACAGCGGTTGGTTTGTTCACAAAATGTTCTTGGAGAATCTTCTGACCCAAGAGATGCTACCAGAGGAACTGGGTTTTGTTTACAGGGAGTTGGCGCTTTTGTCTAAGCAGTCGATGTGAGTGAGGGAAGGGGAGCGCTACATCAACCTAAACATGGTTTAGCCTTGTTTTCTCAAATCAGCCAATCCATGAGGAGATTTGGCAGACGTTTTCCAAATCAGGAATTGTTTTCTCACTGTAAACTCTTACCTGGCAGAAGGGAAGGTAACCAGTGGAGAGATGTTTCAGGTGATTGGCTCTGTGCATTGGATGCCTACTGTACTAAATGCTTCCTTCAGTGCTTGTGCCTCGTTTTGCCTGTTATTAACACATCCGAGTTTAACGTGCTCAGCCTACGTCTCATTTCATGCCAGCCTTATTTAAGGTGAATAGCATTGCACGTGTGTTACCTTTCTCCTCAAACTGAAGGTCTGCCTCTGACATATTATGACCACTCATTGCTCGCTGCTCATTTGGTGTCTGAATATTAATTAATTCTGCCTCGTTACTCGTTACAAATTTTAAGTTCTCCTGTTCTCCCATCGTTTCGAAGGCATGTTATTTCATACACTTGGCTCACTCCAGAAATGAGCTGCCTTTAGAGAAATGGCCAGCACGTGCAATCAAATTTTAAATAGTTGCTTTCTGTATTGAATGGGAAATGCAGCCTGTCGTCCGGTGAAATGGGCACTTATTCGCAGGTAATTCTTATAGCCTGGGTCTCTGTGAAAGTGTTATTGTTTCTGTTTTTGCAAAAGTCGCTGCCAGCCCACTATGCTTCGAAGATGTCCTTTATGAGAGTGTCCATCCCAAACTCGAAATGCAATTCAAGTGACATTTTTGCGGTGGCATTTGATATAACAACATCTCCCCTTTGGGAAACAAAATGCCTCTTTGAACAGAGAGAGTTGAGAGTATATTTGATAGAGGTGTCTCAAATCGTCAATTGTTTCCACAGAGTGACTAAGAGGAAACTATTTCTAGTGACAAATGGCCACTAACTGGAGGACACAGATGCAAAGGTACCAGACACGACATGACAACATTGTTTTTAACAATGTGAGTCCCTGTGCTCTTCAGTGCAGCGGCCTATACCATTCATTTTAATTTTCTAGCTGCCCAGGTAAGAAATTATTGGAACGAACCTGTACAATGGGGCAAGAATTATATTTACATTGGCGGTCATAATTCCACTGGTGATGCACCAATGGCTTTCTCGGCCTATTCTGGATTTCTAGAACCCCAGTAGATTTTTGGAACACCAGCAGAATTTTCTGCCTCAACTGATTCCTCGAACACGATGTATTTCTTCAACACAACAGATTTATCCTGAACCAATTTCTTTCTGTAAACCAAATTGGTTTCACCCAGGCAAGCGGATTTCTGGAAAACCATTCCTTTTCTACCCGGTATTTTTAGATTCCAATCGATTTATTTCGTTCCAATAGTCATATACAAGCCCAGTGCTATTTTCCCAGTATATTTCTGGAGCCTCGTTTTTTTTTGTTGCTGTCCTGATCCATTTGATTTCTGGAAAAACAAAAGATTTCTACCATTCCAATCAACACTTAGAGTCTCAATGGGTCTAGTCCTGGCCTCATAGGTTCTGGAATATGGATTTCTCCCATTGCAGCAGATTTTGGTATCACCAATTCACTTTACGATCCCAGTTTGTTTACCTAGAATGCTGCCAAAGATGGCAGAAATGGACCATTGAACATCAAATTCTCTATGAGTTTGCAGTGGTTTGCTCCAATCCTTTGTATGATGTAATATGAGAGGTGGAGTAGGCTGTTAAGTGTCCTTGAAGCGTTCAGACGTGTCAGAGCTCATAGGCGATAGATATCGAAAAACATAAATTTCTCATCATTTTAAATACATTTTTATAATATATGACCAGGTTTAATATAATCAAACTGCAAACTGTGTTTAATTTGGGAATTAACACAGGGAATGTAATGGACTAAGTGAATTAAACTTCGAAATGTGAGCTACTGTAGAGAGAATATTGCGTGGATTTTGTAATTCGAAGGTTTTTAACACAGAGAATGAAATAACGACATCTGCTTAAAGTAAATGGACTGAAGTTTATTATTTTGAGATAACTCACAGGAACAGGGCATTGTGTGCAGATTATGCAATTCAAGCTTTTCTTTCAAAGGTTAAACATAAAACTGGGTTGATTCTGAGAGTGTTTCAGATCCAGTGTTTGGTTTATATTTCGCCAACCACCATTTTTAATATGCAATGTGAATCAATAATAAAACATGGTGTCAAAACAGAGAAAGCGACAGCGCAGTGGGACCTAGTTTGTAACACAGAAGAAGGGTTAAGAATGCATTCTGATTGATTACACAAGACTAAAGTTCACCAGTAAAGTTGCACATTGCACATAGCAGCAGATTAAGCTCCTACAGTAAATGCGAGCAGGGTCAGTTAGACAAGACTGAGTGGTAATATTGCTCGACCTGTACGCATTACCTTGACAATTGACATAAAACCCCAAAGTGCATTGCCGAGAACAGACATTAACCTGACTGCCTGTTTCATCTGTCGATTCTCAAACACCATCACATACATTCTCCTTTCTCATTCTAAGGCGTTGTCTAAAAAAGGATATATAGTCATTGCACTCGATGGGTTAAACTCACTTCCTGACACTACCTTTATCTTCTCTTATTACCGCTGTCTATTTGTCATTGTATCTGCCTCTCTGAGTATATGTTGCTTGTTTTGCCCTTTTTCTGCACTTTTTTCTGTCTGTTACCCAGGGACAGTATGTCGATGACAAACAAGAGGGAACCACGATAGATACTTGGGGACACCAGTGGTCACATTGCTGGAGCAGGAAGAGAAGCCGTTGCAAGTGACACACTGGCTTTGTTTAGCTGGATAAAAGTGGAACCATGTGACAGAAGCCCCAAGGGGATCGAGTTTCGGAGCCACGAAGTCATGCTGCAGCTGTACAAAACTCTGGTGAGACCGCACCTGGAGTATTGCGTGCAGTTATGGTCACCGCATTATAGGAAGGATGTGAAAGCTATGGAAAGGGTGCAGAGGAGATTTATTACGATGTTGCCTGGTATGGAGGGAAGGTCTTACGAGGAAAGGCTGAGGGACTTGAGGTTGTTTTGGTTGGAGAGAAGGAGGAGGAGAGGTGACTTAATAGAGACATATAAGATAATCAGAGGGTTAGATAGGGTGGATAGTGAGAGTCTTTTTCCTCGGATGGTGATGACAAACACGAGGGGACATAGCTTTAAGTTGAGTGGTGATTGATGTAGGACAGATGTCAGAGGTAGTTTCTTTACTCAGAGAGTAGTAGGGGCGTGGAACGCCCTGCCTGCAACAGTCGTAGACTTGCCAACTTTAAGGGCATTTAAGTGGTCATTGGATAGACATATGGATGAAAATGGAATAGTGTAGGTCAGATGGTTTCACAGGTCGGCGCAACATCGAGGGCTGAAGGGCCTGTACTGCGCTGTAATGTTCTAATTCTAAAAACGCCAAAACAGCCACCACAATCCTGGTTCGAATTTATGCCCCACCTCCAAATATGGGGTCACATTCAGGAGGCAGATGGCCCCTGGTCAAGCCATTTTGATTGTGGTGAGAAAGGCTGATAATGGCCGTCCAAGCAGAGGCCAATTAAGAACCTTAGCTGGCTGATCACGATTGTCTGCATAAGCTGTGACATCGCCTAATTATTTTAGAGTTATAGAGTCATAGTCCTGCAGCATAAAAACAGGCCCTTCGGCCCACCACATCGATGTCGACCATAATGCCTATCGAGACTAATCCCACCTGCCTGCATTAATTCCATATCCCTCTATTGCTTACTCATTCAAATACCTGCCCTGATGTCTATTATATGTTATTACTCTCCTGCCTCCTCTGGCAGCTCTTTCCAGATACCCTCTATTCTTTGTGTGAGAAATTTACTCCTTTGATCCACTTTAAATCTCCTCCCTCTCACATTAAATCTATGCCCTCTAATTTTAGTCACCCCTGCCATGGGAAACTGGCTATCTACCCGACCGATGCCTCTCATAATTTTATGTACCTCTATAATGTCCCCTCTCAGCCTCCTTCGGTCCAGCGAAAACAGACCCAGCCGATCCAATCTCTCTTTACAACTCAAGCCCTCCAAACCATGCCACACCCTTGTGAATCTTTTCTGTACCCTCTCGAGCTTAATCACATCTTTCCTGCAGTGCGGCGACCAGAACTGAACACAATACTCCAAATGCGGCCTAACCAATGTTAAGTACAACTGCAACATGACGTCCCAACTCTTGCACTCAATGCCTCGGACGAGGAACGTAAGCATGCCATGTGCCTTCTTTACCGCCCTGTCAACCTGTGTTGCCACTTACAGGGAACTATGTACTTGCACCCCAAGGTTTCTCTGCTCAACATTACTCCCCAAGGCCCTGCCACATACTATATAAGTCCTGTCCTGGTTTAACTTCCCAAAATGCATCACTTTGCACGTGTCCGCGTTAAAATCCATTTTCCAACCCCTTGCCCATTTTCCCATTTGCTCTATATCCTGTTGTAACCTTAGACAACCTTCTTCACTGTCCACTATACCACCACTTTTAGTGTCATCTGCAAACGTACTAATCATGCCCCCTACTTTCACATCCAAGTCATTATTATATATGACAAACAACAGAGGGCCCAGCACCGATCCTTGCGGCACACCACTGGTCACCAGCCTCCAATCTGAAAAAAAAACAATCCACCACTAACAGCCTCTGCCTCCTATCACCAAGTCAATTTTGTATCTACGTGGCGAGCTCACCCATGCGTTCGAACCTTCTAGCCCAGCCTACCATGCGGGACCTTTTCAAAGGCCTTGCAAAAGTCCTTGTAGACCACGTCCACCGCCCTGCCCTCGTCAATCCTCTTCGTCAGGACAATCACTATCATGTTACCTCTGGAGTTCCATTCTTTTTGCCAATGTTTGGGCCAAGACCAGGAAAAGAATGGCCCTGAATGAACAGAGGATGAGCATCGATGGGCAGGATATTGTTTTTGTGGCACTTGGTAGAACTACCAATGCCACCTTCCATATTTTTTCTGATGAGCGACATTAGGCTGCTGGGGCAGTCATTGGCCAGATTGGATTTGTCCTTTTTTGTGGATAGGACACACCTGGGCAATTATCCACATTATTAAATCGATGTCAGTGTTGTCACTTTGCAAAAACAGATTGGTTATGGTCATTGGACGGAAGTGGCCAACCAATGCCACAGCATCGAGGCCCCTGCAGAAAAGTACACAGAGCAGCTTTGTCCAGAGCCCTAGCCGACAGCTGAATTTTAAACTTCAGCCCCTGCAAGTTTATGGACCAAACATCCTCAGCAGGGCTCAGGTAGAGGCCCAGACAGAGAAGGTGCGCTGTCCTCCACGCAACATTCCTCTGCATGGGGTCCACCCACCATTGACCCATCAGGAATGTGGAATATTTCTGCAAATTGTTCCTCACAGAGAATTCAGCAGAAGGAACCTGCTGGCACTCGCACATCCTCTGCAAGTCATCAGTGATCGTGACGAGCATGACAATGGCGTAAACCGAGATTATGACCTGCACGTCCGGCACAAACAGAGCCAAACCCATGAGTTTCCTGTGAAGTTTGCACAGGAATGACTCCACGCAGATGGTGCACAATTGCCTAGATATTGGGGCATCTCTGAAGTACCCTTCCCCCAAAACAAAGCCGTGCCGTGAAGGACCCGTTAACTTTGACTGGGCACTCTGCAGCGGTTTACAAAAGTCAGACGCAGGCCACCAAATGAGGCTCAAGTCCGAACATGCGCAATATTCTGTCAAGGTATTTGTGATTTGCCCGACCAAACACATTCTCCTGATTGAGGGCGAGAAAGGTGACTGACAGATGAGTCCTCTGGAAAAGATGGATCAGGTCCAGAACCAAGTAGGTGCTGTCCCTGATGGACTGGCCATGAGTGCATAGGACCAGTTGGCATGCATCATGTGGGCCAGCATGGAATGCAAGCAGGTAAACATTCTCCCGACAAAGATATTATAATCCATGCTGAGGGGGATGGACTGGTTGCAAGATTTTAGGCAGACAGAGTTCGCCTTTCTTTGGCAGCAGGTCAATGCCCAACCTGTGACATGAGAGGGGCATCTAACTCGTCGCTTTCACCCCGGATCCACGTGCAATCACCCCCAGCATGTCTTGAATGGCCTGAGGATCATCACGCAAAGCCCGTCCAGCTGCGTAGATTTGACCATTGAGACTGGAGTCAGATTCACAAATATATCACAGCCTCCAGTCATTTGGCGCCCTCTGGACTGACATTTGGAAGGCTCTCCCACAAAACTCTGCGCACATCCTCACTGAAACAATCTGGAGAGACTAAATGGCCCAATCCTTCTGGAACTATGATGGAGAATCTGTTTTGTTGTTGGCCAACAGTTTAACGAGCTGCAAGTGGTGAGATGTCATCCAAATCCTCCAGAATCTTGTTCCATGATGTTACATAGGTGTCTTGGGACCTCAGAAGCTCCAGATCCCTCAGCACAAACATTGTCTCTTTGAATGCCTGCCAGGTCGATAACGCCTTGGCGGAGATGGGACTCCAAGTCGAGCAGCGACCTCTCCAGACACCCGATCTAGGCTCCCTGCCTCTTGATCGATCCATTCTCATAATCCTGGCAGAAGACGTGGCTATTCGTCTTGTCCACGACACATCATACCCTAAAGTAGCTCCAGTTGGTCCAGCATTACCGGAACTAGTCCTCTAATAGCTCTTCCTCCAGCAGCCAGTTGGTAAATTTCCAGTAATCAGACACTGTCTGTGTGCATAATGAAGTGAGATGCACTCACACCGCGTGGAGTTCTGATCACATCACCAGCCGTATGGAGACCGCCGCAATGCAGGGACCGGATCAATGTGTGTGACTCCTGCTCCATACCTCCAGATGAAGACGCTGGAATCGGGATGTACATCCCTCCAGACGTCCAACAAGCCGAGGAACTGATAATTTCCCACAACTTCTCAAACAATCCTTGATGGTGTGTAGCTGAGCGATCTCTCATCTCGAGGTTTCAGTTGAAACCCGCGCCCGCACTCCGCCCCCACCCCCCCCACCCCATGGGTGTTTGACACACTCACCACTACTGACAGAGCTGAAGACTGTGGACTCATCTTCAGCAAAGGACGCTTGCAACAAGCTGGACGTGGGTGTGTCCGCTTTCATAATATGGAGTGGCATGTCACGTAGGAGAAGGATGAGGTGGAACAAGTGGCCTGACAGAAGCTCCTTGATCCCCTCGATCTTTGGTGACGATTCAGTGCCAAGAAGATAGCCACCCCACTAGAATAAGCGGTGCGGTGTCACATGTGGACTCCACCCTGCCACTCCACTTCATGTCTTGCAACGGTGATGGTTTCCTGCAGAAAGCTCACATGCGGCAGTTCTCTGAAACTCGCTTCCCACAAAGCTGGTGGAAGTGGAAATGAGGAAGGAATTTGGCAGGAAGTTTGATAGTCATCTCAGAGAAATACGTTTGCAGGGCTATGCCGATCAAGCCAGGGAGTGAGACTGACTGAATACCTCCGTGGAGCACGGCCATGGACTCGATTGGCCGAATAGCCTCCTTCTGTGCTGCAAATGTCTCTGTGACACTGTGCATATCGCCCTTCCTTAAGGACTGAGAGATTGGGAAATCTGCAAAGTCTCCCCCTGCTGCCGGGGATGTTGATGCTGGCTGTGGATATCTTCACATCAAAAGTATTTCAATCGCCTCAGCAAAATAAATCAAATGGAGTAGGGAGCAGAGGTGCTAGTCAGTGACCACTCCCTCAGCAGACCAGCGACGAACACCTTGTACCAGGGCTGCACGACTGTTTTCATGTCTGCACCCTTCACCATCTTTTTTGA
The DNA here is from genome assembly GCF_036365525.1 of Heterodontus francisci. Lineage (NCBI taxonomy): Eukaryota > Metazoa > Chordata > Chondrichthyes > Heterodontiformes > Heterodontidae > Heterodontus > Heterodontus francisci. The sequence goes on along the minus strand of NW_027140989.1, from coordinate 2,775,168 downwards.
GGACGGCACAGATGGATCGATGAACAGAGACATATGCGGCCGTCGTTCGAGGGCCAGCTGAACTTTATTTTGCCAACTCCTGCAAGCAGCAAGGAAATCCAGGCGTTTCACAATAGGGATGGTTGGAGACATACTGGAGGCACGAGGGTGTCTCCTGTCTCACTGGTGTTGGACTCTATATCAGAACCCATTCCTCCACTGGATAGTTATTGTTCGCGGCTGGCATGACCTCTTCCTCTTACCGTCACCAACCCCCACCCCGTCACCCCGCCCCCCCCCCCATCACACACACTGTGAGGCAGATGTCTCGGCTGCGCCAGCTCTGACAGATTTTCGCCCCACGATAGATGGCGGAGGGGTCCTGCTACCCTCAAGTGCCCAAGGCTCAGCCGATGTGACACTATTTACAATGTTCAAATGGCCATCTGGATCAGGCACGTCCCGGCTGGCAGCAGCTGGCATCTAAGAGGTTTCCCCTCTCAATCCCGCCCTGAATCCCGCACAGGACACCTGACCAGGTTGCAAACGCAGTGATGTCTCCTGGGGGTCCACCGAATCCCCTACCACAGCGGGGCCATTCTCCCCTCACTGGGATTTATCAGATTTACAGCGGCTCTGCCCTCCCCTCCGTCTTGAGAGATAAAAGGTTTCCGCCCATGTGTTGAGGTCCCAATACTGGTGGTTGTGGGAGCAGCCCGAAGACCCTCTCCAGGAGATAGACTCTGCATCTTAGGGTGCCCTTAAGAGGAGGGGCTCTTCTTCCTCATATTCCAGGAAACTGGTGGAGGTTCACAGACCTCCATTACCTAAGCTGTCAGTGACCCAACCTCCGCACCCTCCTTCAGCCCTGATCTCCTGGGCCTGAGCTAAACAAGGGGGCAGATAAGCTCCCTGGGATCAGATTCAGAGGTAAATTATGCTCAGGCTCATTTTGCTCCTCAGTGACCAGGGGACACGCATTTAGATGTTTTATTCTATGCCACACCTTCCAACCCCTTGGAAACTACGACCTCCAGAGCCATTGCTGTAGCTGTAGGTGGAAGAAGGGGAGGGGTGACACAGCCAAATTCGCTCGCTGACGTGGATTTGACAGCCCGGAGGTTGTGAAAGCGCTTACAAACATTCTTCATCCCCCACCCTCCCCCCGCCCCGGTGCAGGGATGGCACCGTTTCCGTCTGGGATTCTGAAGACACGCGAGACTGTACTCTGGAACAGAACAAACAATTGGTCAACTGTAACCTGATCCCGCGCCAGGTGCATATAGAGCTCATGGAAGTTGGAGTAGACATGTTAGATAATGCTGTTTGAAGATTGAGAGAGAATATTACAATCCACGACCTCAAGGCCCCCCAGATCTGCAGGTAAGGGTGGCGGAGCTCATTGGGAAACGGTGGTTTGTCGTTCGATGTTAGAATACACTGCGCAGTAGCCCCCAGGGTGTCATCAGGCAGGAAAGTCCTGTCCATGGTCAGCCCCTTTTCGGGCCAGAACTACTGAGCATTCTGCTTTGCTGAGAGCGAAAGCCTTCCCATACATTTCCGAGGCATGCAATGATGGCCGAAGGACTGACAACCACCATCAAAGTCTTAAATACATATTCGGGTGGGCATGGCCGTACAAATTATGGCTACTAGTGATTAAACTCAAGAGTCCACAGGCCACATGGGCGACCACAGAAGCTGCAAATCAATGGGTGTGAGCGGGCAACGCCAATGGTGCAGGTGGGCCGGCCGTGGGCCCAACAGATAAATGCAACCTCAATTAGATGCCTGAACACTTCAACAGAAAGTTTGCAATGGAAATAAATAAATAATTAGATAAATAAATAAATACATAGCCACCAAACAAATAACCAGAGAGGTGATTTTGCTGCAATGCACAGAATACTTTAAAACTATATTTGCCAACACTGTTGCTTGGGGCAGACGTCTTCACCGAGGTTAGCGGCAGCTGCCCAAGCATTATCCATCTCCTTCTGCCTCCTCAGGCAAGCAGCTCCAGCTGACCCTTGCTCACCATATGGGGTGGGGATGGAGTTTCCCTGTGTGCTTCATGAAACTGCACAGCTGCCTGCAGCCCTACCTCTTGTACTTCCCGCCTCTTCCACCTCCCACAACAGTCCAAATCAACGCAATGTGCGGTGCTACACCACGAAACTCAAAACACAGCCTTGGGTTTATCAAGCCTCTTCCTTTCAGCAACTGCTGTTGTAAAAATGCATAGCACGCTCCTCATCTCTATCTGCTCGGGTGAACCGCTTCCAACTACCTGCAGCACAGTCAGCTGTTACTCCTTGATGCACTCAGCAGTCCCAATTAGGCAACAACAAAGACAGTGCAGGATCTGCACTGGGAGTGCTTGACGGGGACAGTTGTATTACGCTATTTTGATGGGAAAGTGCAGAAAGGGTTTTACTTGTATCAAACAAGTATGTTCCCTGGGAGTGTTTAATGGTACAGTGTAGAGGGAGTTTACTCTGTTTCTAATCCCGTGCTGTAACAGCCTCAACTTTTATTTGATGGGGTAATGTAGAGGGTGTTCAAATCTGTGCATAAAACGTTATTTTTGCTTTATGAATTGGCTTTTATACACCAAGAACCCTTTTATATTTGTGGTGGGGGGTGTCCTTTATTTCTCAGGACCACTTTATATTAATTTTATAGAACAAAACTTGATATATATATACAAAGATCCCCAAAGATCCCCAAAGATCAGTAGTGGAGTGTGTGGTGAAAAACAGTCAACAGCTGAGGTGCGGTCCCTTCAATAATCAAAGAGGGGTGGAGCCTCGCACGCTCCAGATATACATGGAACAGGGGCTCTTCCAAGCTGCAGAACTGACAGGGAGCTTGGGAGTAAATGAAGCTAACTAAACGTCCATTGCACGTCCAGTCCTCACCAGCCGACGTCCACGATGTAAAAGGAAAGGACTGCCATGTTGCGAGACATCCAGTGAGGATTCCCTTCACTGGCCGATGGCAACATGGACCCCATCTCACACAGGAAACCTCTTTGCAATGTGCGGAGGCTATTTCAGAGAGTAAGCTCAGGCTGTTTGGGATCAGCTCCTGAGGACATTTGCTGGGCCTGGGTCTGATGAACAATTCTGCATGAGCGTGGGTCAGCTCTACCAGTAGCACGCCGCACCCAAGACCCGTCGATCCCCATTGTGACATATGTCGCAGAGACTTTGGCTCTACGTCAAACTGTTGGTCCACCCCAGGAGCCAGCCACCTGGCCAGCAGTGCCCTGTCGGAGGCAACCATGTTCCAGACAATGAGGAGATCCCGTTAAAAGACAGACATATCCCTCAGGGAGACGTAGCTAACAGTTGCCACCAGAAGCTGATTGTTGTCTTAAAGGCAGTGTGCTGGTAGAAAACAATGTTCGTCCCCATGTACAGCACCTCAGAGGATGTTCTATGTCAAGATATTGCTGCAAGGTCCAAATGTGGAGAGTGCAGGTACCCACCAGCTACTGTCACCCTCCTCTATCGGGAGACTCAGGACCACGGTACAGATGCAGAAGATATCGACGACATTCTTCTGGATCTTGGTGACAAATGCAGAAGGCAGGACCAAAGTGACCAACCATTACCACATTAACGGGTCCACCAAATGGTTTCGACCAGCACTTGACACTTGTAGGAAATCATGTGGAACAGTTCTGCCGAGCACATTCTGCCCAACGGTGACTTCCACCTCGCCTCCTGCCAATTTGTCGGCCAGGCTTCCTCAGCAGGGCTCCGGTGGACACCCAGATAGAGGAGGTGCGTGTTGCTCCATCGCAAAAGACGTTAATTCCTTCATAAGGGAGACCATCCGCCACTGACCTACCAGGAATATGGAACATTTCACCCCATTGATCCTCATGGAGGATGAGGGCGAGAAGATATGCTTCCAGTCATGCATCCACTGCAAGTGAACAGAATCTGTGCCCGTGAGGAGCATCTCATTAGCATAAGCTGAGATGGCGACCAGCATGAGTAGCCCAAGCAGAAGTAATCCCGCCAACGTCTTGGAAAGCAGGCACAGGAATGGTTCAACAGAGATGGTATATAATTGGCTGGACATGTGACATCCCTGTTTTACTGATCTGCAAAAGTCGTGTGGAGTTGCATGGAGGGCATTTCTGAGAAGTGGCGCAGGTTGTGTGTGACTGGCGCCCAAGGAAGTTTCGGGGCCTTGCACAGAGGAACAGTTCCGGCTCAGCAAGGATCAGCTCGGCCGGGAGAACACCACGCTCCCGGGCTTCCACATACCTGCATTGAGGGACATCTCAGAGGCTTAAGCTACTCTAGCACCTCGTGCTTTGGCTCCAGAGCCAGCCGCCCAGACAGCTAGAAGCCTCTTCTCCGCCAGCGGTAGAGCACCCTGACTGTAGGCACCCATGTTCCAGACTCTCAATAGTTCCTGGTAAAGGACAGACAAACTCCCTCGGAGAGGCGCATCTGATGGTTGGAGCTGGCTGCTACGTGTCGTCTTGAAAGCAATGCACCAGTAGATCCAATAAGGAGCCAGCGCACACCATCTTGGAGGACTCTCGTGGAATAAGACACTCTGCTGGGTCTGAAAGTGGTGATTCACAGCCTGGGTAGCACTGCATTTCAACGACGGACCGCCCTTCTCAATTGGTAGACTCAGGACTGCAGCAGAGACCCAGTGTTTCCTCTTGCTCAGAAGAATGGAACGATTCTTTTTCTGCATTCTGGTGACAAATGCAAGGGCGGAATCAAAGTGACTAAATCGCACCACATCATAGAGGCTGCCAGGTTTGTTTTGTTTATAACCGGGAGCCTCCGAAGACAAGAACTCGGATAAGTCCCGTCCAGTGCCCGAGCCGAGTGTTGACTTTTGCCTCCAAATCCTGCCAGGCAGGCTTCCTCAGCGGGCTCCAGGTGGACACCCAGATAGAGGAGGTGCACGGTGCTCCACTGAAACGGTCGCCAGACCATTCCCCAAGATCCACCCAAAATCGCCCCAAAGGATGTCCCATAACGCCCTGAAGAACTCCAGGGTCACCCTGCCCAGCCCTGGATATTTAACCATTGAGAGCCAGTGAAGTGCACAGGTCAACTCGGCTACTGTGAATGGAGTCTGCTGTGTTGCGGCGCCCTCAAGGCCGAGGTTTGGCAAGACTTCCCTCAAACATCTAGCTGCGTCCTTAGTGGACTGATCCGGAGAGCACAACGTGTCACAGTAGGTATTGACCAAGAATCCCAATCAAGCCTCAAAATCCTTTTGGATCTGTGATGGATAATCTGGCATCAGACAATTGCTCAACCAGCTGCTTATGGACCCGCCACCCTTTATCTAGCGAGCAGAAGGAGGGTGAAGCACGATCCAGGGGTGGTACTGCGACCTCATGCACGCTTGTCGGGAATCTGCACGCTGCAGGTCCCTCAATGCCCCGTTCTTCTCCTTGTACACCTGCCACAGGGCTGGGTCCATGATAGCATCACCAAGATGGGACCAAACGTCGAGAACCTCCCTCTGCAGGTGTACGAGCACGGCCTCCCACTTCTTGAGCGATCCCTTCACGTACTCTGCACAGTAGACACGGCTTTGAATCTTGCCCTTATCCCACCATAACCTCAAGGAATGGACGCAATGCCTTCTTCTCCAGTCGGGACACAGTCAACGGAACGAGTCCTAGAATCACTCGTCCTCCAGCAGCCGTTTGTGAAAGTGCCTTGATGTGGCCCCCATCTACGTACAGAACTATGGTGGGCCGAGCAGAGCACTAGCCACATGGCGACTGTCGAGATACAGCCTGCGAAATGTCGAGACGGGTGACTGGGGTCACATCTCCTGCATATTGTGATTGTGCTCGCTACAGGATGGAGTTTATGTCAATCGCCAACCAAGCTGACGGAGCTGGTCAGTTACCTCAACATCTGCACAGGGGAGCAGAGCGATACCTGAACAAAAGGGGATAGTTGAAATCCCCCCACCCCCAAGAATGATGCATTCGCTGCTATCGATAGAGCTCAAGAGAGTGGACAGTTCTTTAAAGAAGTATGCTTTCAATGCACTTGGCACAGGCACGTACACGTTCACAAGTGGAGCGGCACGCCACCCAGGCCACGGCGCAGTGAGGCAAATGGCCTCGCTCAAGCTGCTTGAGTCCCAAGATCTCTGGCTGGAAAGCGATGGCCTACAATGTAGGATATTGTAAAATATGCAGAGAGGCCCACTGCCGCCATTGATGTTGTGTCTCACAAGTACTTGACAACGCCATAAACACTTGCTGTGAGAAGGGACTGGAAATGATCATCACCTTCCATTCCCCAACAAACATAGAGGGCGACACATTGAACTGGCACTGCAT